>NW_026688593.1:0-31944 GCF_030445035.2 Dasypus novemcinctus
TCCGTCACCTCCACCTTTTTGGGAGGCGAAAACCTGGCCTTTCCCACCGCCGCCCGGCCTGAGGGCTTCTGCCTTGGCTGCCTGCCAGGCCTGGAGGGGCCTGTCTCCCAGAGAGGAGAGGCTCAGAGTCTTCTTCCCCTTCCTTGCCAAGGGCCACTCTTTCTCTGTGTTTCTTTTCTGGGATGAGAGGGGCGGGCCCCTGAGCACCCACACGACTCTCAGCCAGGAGCCTGCCCTTTCTCCTCCCGCCCTCCTTTGTGGTACCGTCCGAAGGAACTTTTATTTCCCTTTTCTCCGGGGTCGGGGGACACGAAACAAAGCTGTTTACCTACCTATTGGGTTGTGAGACTTTCCAGGGGAAAGCATTTCTGCTCCCTTGAGGCACTGCGGCCAAGTGGGCTTCCGGGTCCGTGTGTTCCGTGTCCCAGGAAGGAACATTGTAAGCAGCCATCGTGACCGGCCAAAGCGGTCGAATGGGTTGTTTTGGCATTGACTCGAGCCATAACCCTCAGTGTTTGAAACACACACACAAAAGTGAGAAGTCCTCATCTCAAGCACAATTTGCTCTGCCAGACAGAGCACGCCACGCAGCTAGGTGGTTTTCCTAGTGACTGTCGGGCCAAGCTACCAGAGCAGGCGATTCCACAGGTATACTGTGCCGATTTCCAAAGGAAAGCAGAGAGCCCTTCTCACTGGGGCGCAGCTGCCTAGTGGATAAAGCCCCAGGCACTGGTGCCCCTGAGGGCTGCCGGGACAGCCAGGTCTACGCCGGTGGCAGGCGGCTCTGGGCTTCAGTGCCCTGCCAGTGGGCCCTGCTTGGGAATACGTGCTCTTGCATGGGGTGGAGTCGGTTTCAGGTGGGACCTCCCTTCCACATGCCTCTTCTGTCCCTTTGGCTGAAGCTGAGCCTGGCACTGGGGCTTTGTGCCTGCGCAGGAGACTTGAATCTCTGGACAGGCCCTGTGCCGGCTGGGACCTGAGCCTCAGCGCAGCTGCAGGCCCTACACTCAGGTTGGTTGGACTGGCCCAGGTCAGCTAAGAGGGAGGAGAAGATGGTCGTCAGCACATCAGGAAGTCCTAGTGGCCACAGCTGCCAGCGGGAGAAGCGCCTCCAACAGCCCTGTGGGATGGAAGCCCCCTCTGGCTCCCGCTGCTGCCTCCGCCCTGCCCCCTCTTCTCGGGGCACGGAGCCGGCCCCTGGGGCCCAGCACTGAGTCTCCCACCGCCCCGGCCCGGCCCGGCCCGCCCTCTCCCTCCGCCCAGCCGAGACCCAGGTGCAGGCGCCCCAGCCCGCCAGGCCAGCCAGGACCCCGCCGCCCCCGCACACAGGCGTCCCGCCCCGCACCCCCGCCCTGGGCAGACCCGCCCCACCCCCGCCCCACCGCTGCCGCTCTGGAGACCGTGCCCAAGGCGGGAGGTGCCCGAGGCGGGGAGGGGGAAGACAGTTGTGATGAGGGGCCGATTTCTCCACTGGGGAGCTGTCCCCGGTGGTAGTGCCGGGACACATGCGGCCTTTACCCACCCTGCCGACACCCACCGAATTGCCTCGCGGGAGCGTGTCCCCTGCCAGGAAACCTCACGTGCCGGGGGAGCGGGGTTCCCAAATGTACACACCAAATGCACCAAAAGAGGCCACGGGGAGGAAAGGGGTCGCTGGCGTGGGAGGAGCCTGCTGGGTGGGGGCTGGGCTAGAAGAGAACCTCTGCTACGCTGTCCTGGACTGTTGCTCTCTCCTCTAGGAAGGATGAAAAGCAAAGAGGCAGAAGAACCTCCAGGAACGAGAAAGCGGCTCCGATGCGGAAACGCAGAGCCCAAACTACCACCGCTAGGGGCCGCTGTTGGCAAAGAAGTGTTCCTTCCTCCCACGCGCAGGAGGGCGGGGGGCTGGATTCCGAGGCAGGGGGAGGGGCAGGGCCCGTGGCAGAAGGGGCTGTGGGGGAGGGGTCCCCTGGGCCCGACCTGGGACTGATGTGCGACCCTTTCTCCTTCCGAGTGCTCACCTGGTCCAGGCCAAGGGTCTGATTTGGGCCAGGCTGCCCAGACACTCTGAGGAGGCCGGTTCCTCGCCAAGCAAAGTGCCCGAGGCCTTGTCAAGGGCGGGCCTACCTAGGGCCAGCATTGCCCTGCCGGTCTCTCCCACGGCAATGGTCGCAGACGTGCTGACTCCCATCGCCGTCACCTCCACCTTTTTGGGAGGCGAAAACCTGGCCTTTCCCACCGCCGCCCGGCCTGAGGGCTTCTGCCTTGGCTGCCTGCCAGGCCTGGAGGGGCCTGTCTCCCAGAGAGGAGAGGCTCAGAGTCTTCTTCCCCTTCCTTGCCAAGGGCCACTCTTTCTCTGTGTTTCTTTTCTGGGATGAGAGGGGCGGGCCCCTGAGCACCCACACGACTCTCAGCCAGGAGCCTGCCCTTTCTCCTCCCGCCCTCCTTTGTGGTACCGTCCGAAGGAACTTTTATTTCCCTTTTCTCCGGGGTCGGGGGACCCGAAACGAAGCTGTTTACCTACCTATTGGGTTGTGAGACTTTCCAGGGGAAAGCATTTCTGCTCCCTTGAGGCACTGCGGCCAAGTGGGCTTCCGGGTCCGTGTGTTCCGTGTCCCAGGAAGGAACATTGTAAGCAGCCATCGTGACCGGCCAAAGCGGTCGAATGGGTTGTTTTGGCATTGACTCGAGCCATAACCCTCAGTGTTTGAAACACACACACAAAAGTGAGAAGTCCTCATCTCAAGCACAATTTGCTCTGCCAGACAGAGCACGCCACGCAGCCAGGTGGTTTTCCTAGTGACTGTCGGGCCAAGCTACCAGAGCAGGCGATTCCACAGGTATACTGTCCCGATTTCCAAAGGAAAGCAGAGAGCCCTTCTCACTAGTGGATAAAGCCCCAGGCACTGGTGCCCCTGAGGGCTGCCGGGACAGCCAGGTCTACGCCGGTGGCAGGCGGCTCTGGGCTTCAGTGCCCTGCCAGTGGGCCCTGCTTGGGAATACGTGCTCTTGCACGGGGTGGAGTCGGTTTCAGGTGGGACCTCCCTTCCACATGCCTCTTCTGTCCCTTTGGCTGAAGCTGAGCCTGGCACTGGGGCTTTGTGCCTGCGCAGGAGACTTGAATCTCTGGACAGGCCCTGTGCCGGCTGGGACCTGAGCCTCAGCGCAGCTGCAGGCCCTACACTCAGGTTGGTTGGACTGGCCCAGGTCAGCTAAGAGGGAGGAGAAGATGGTCGTCAGCACATCAGGAAGTCCTAGTGGCCACAGCTGCCAGCGGGAGAAGCGCCTCCAACAGCCCTGTGGGATGGAAGCCCCCTCTGGCTCCCGCTGCTGCCTCCGCCCTGCCCCCTCTTCTCGGGGCACGGAGCCGGCCCCTGGGGCCCAGCACTGAGTCTCCCACCGCCCCGGCCCGGCCCGGCCCGCCCTCTCCCTCCGCCCAGCCGAGACCCAGGTGCAGGCGCCCCAGCCCGCCAGGCCGGCCAGGACCCCGCCGCCCCCGCACACAGGCGTCCCGCCCCGCACCCCCGCCCTGGGCAGACCCGCCCCGCCCCCGCCCCACCGCTGCCGCTCTGGAGACCGTGCCCAAGGCGGGAGGTGCCCGAGGCGGGGAGGGGGAAGACAGTTGTGATGAGGGGCCGATTTCTCCACTGGGGAGCTGTCCCCGGTGGTAGTGCCGGGACACATGCGGCCTTTACCCACCCTGCCGACACCCACCGAATTCCCTCGCGGGAGCGTGTCCCCTGCCAGGAAACCTCACGTGCCGGGGGAGCGGGGTTCCCAAATGTACACACCAAATGCACCAAAAGAGGCCACGGGGAGGAAAGGGGTCGCTGGCGTGGGAGGAGCCTGCTGGGTGGGGGCTGGGCTAGAAGAGAACCTCTGCTACGCTGTCCTGGACTGTTGCTCTCTCCTCTAGGAAGGATGAAAAGCAAAGAGGCAGAAGAACCTCCAGGAACGAGAAAGCGGCTCCGATGCGGAAACGCAGAGCCCAAACTACCACCGCTAGGGGCCGCTGTTGGCAAAGAAGTGTTCCTTCCTCCCACGCGCAGGAGGGCGGGGGGCTGGATTCCGAGGCAGGGGGAGGGGCAGGGCCCGTGGCAGAAGGGGCTGTGGGGGAGGGGTCCCCTGGGCCCGACCTGGGACTGATGTGCGACCCTTTCTCCTTCCGAGTGCTCACCTGGTCCAGGCCAAGGGTCTGATTTGGGCCAGGCTGCCCGGACACTCTGAGGAGGCCGGTTCCTCGCCAAGCAAAGTGCCCGAGGCCTTGTCAAGGGCGGGCCTACCTAGGGCCAGCATTGCCCTGCCGGTCTCTCCCACGGCAATGGTCGCAGACGTGCTGACTCCCATCGCCGTCACCTCCACCTTTTTGGGAGGCGAAAACCTGGCCTTTCCCACCGCCGCCCGGCCTGAGGGCTTCTGCCTTGGCTGCCTGCCAGGCCTGGAGGGGCCTGTCTCCCAGAGAGGAGAGGCTCAGAGTCTTCTTCCCCTTCCTTGCCAAGGGCCACTCTTTCTCTGTGTTTCTTTTCTGGGATGAGAGGGGCGGGCCCCTGAGCACCCACACGACTCTCAGCCAGGAGCCTGCCCTTTCTCCTCCCGCCCTCCTTTGTGGTACCGTCCGAAGGAACTTTTATTTCCCTTTTCTCCGGGGTCGGGGGACCCGAAACGAAGCTGTTTACCTACCTATTGGGTTGTGAGACTTTCCAGGGGAAAGCATTTCTGCTCCCTTGAGGCACTGCGGCCAAGTGGGCTTCCGGGTCCGTGTGTTCCGTGTCCCAGGAAGGAACATTGTAAGCAGCCATCGTGACCGGCCAAAGCGGTCGAATGGGTTGTTTTGGCATTGACTCGAGCCATAACCCTCAGTGTTTGAAACACACACACAAAAGTGAGAAGTCCTCATCTCAAGCACAATTTGCTCTGCCAGACAGAGCACGCCACGCAGCCAGGTGGTTTTCCTAGTGACTGTCGGGCCAAGCTACCAGAGCAGGCGATTCCACAGGTATACTGTCCCGATTTCCAAAGGAAAGCAGAGAGCCCTTCTCACTAGTGGATAAAGCCCCAGGCACTGGTGCCCCTGAGGGCTGCCGGGACAGCCAGGTCTACGCCGGTGGCAGGCGGCTCTGGGCTTCAGTGCCCTGCCAGTGGGCCCTGCTTGGGAATACGTGCTCTTGCACGGGGTGGAGTCGGTTTCAGGTGGGACCTCCCTTCCACATGCCTCTTCTGTCCCTTTGGCTGAAGCTGAGCCTGGCACTGGGGCTTTGTGCCTGCGCAGGAGACTTGAATCTCTGGACAGGCCCTGTGCCGGCTGGGACCTGAGCCTCAGCGCAGCTGCAGGCCCTACACTCAGGTTGGTTGGACTGGCCCAGGTCAGCTAAGAGGGAGGAGAAGATGGTCGTCAGCACATCAGGAAGTCCTAGTGGCCACAGCTGCCAGCGGGAGAAGCGCCTCCAACAGCCCTGTGGGATGGAAGCCCCCTCTGGCTCCCGCTGCTGCCTCCGCCCTGCCCCCTCTTCTCGGGGCACGGAGCCGGCCCCTGGGGCCCAGCACTGAGTCTCCCACCGCCCCGGCCCGGCCCGGCCCGCCCTCTCCCTCCGCCCAGCCGAGACCCAGGTGCAGGCGCCCCAGCCCGCCAGGCCGGCCAGGACCCCGCCGCCCCCGCACACAGGCGTCCCGCCCCACACCCCCGCCCTGGGCAGACCCGCCCCGCCCCCGCCCCACCGCTGCCGCTCTGGAGACCGTGCCCAAGGCGGGAGGTGCCCGAGGCGGGGAGGGGGAAGACAGTTGTGATGAGGGGCCGATTTCTCCACTGGGGAGCTGTCCCCGGTGGTAGTGCCGGGACACATGCGGCCTTTACCCACCCTGCCGACACCCACCGAATTGCCTCGCGGGAGCGTGTCCCCTGCCAGGAAACCTCACGTGCCGGGGGAGCGGGGTTCCCAAATGTACACACCAAATGCACCAAAAGAGGCCACGGGGAGGAAAGGGGTCGCTGGCGTGGGAGGAGCCTGCTGGGTGGGGGCTGGGCTAGAAGAGAACCTCTGCTACGCTGTCCTGGACTGTTGCTCTCTCCTCTAGGAAGGATGAAAAGCAAAGAGGCAGAAGAACCTCCAGGAACGAGAAAGCGGCTCCGATGCGGAAACGCAGAGCCCAAACTACCACCGCTAGGGGCCGCTGTTGGCAAAGAGGTGTTCCTTCCTCCCACGCGCAGGAGGGCGGGGGGCTGGATTCCGAGGCAGGGGGAGGGGCAGGGCCCGTGGCAGAAGGGGCTGTGGGGGAGGGGTCCCCTGGGCCCGACCTGGGACTGATGTGCGACCCTTTCTCCTTCCGAGGGCTCACCTGGTCCAGGCCAAGGGTCTGATTTGGGCCAGGCTGCCCGGACACTCTGAGGAGGCCGGTTCCTCGCCAAGCAAAGTGCCCGAGGCCTTGTCAAGGGCGGGCCTACCTAGGGCCAGCATTGCCCTGCCGGTCTCTCCCACGGCAATGGTCGCAGACGTGCTGACTCCCATCGCCGTCACCTCCACCTTTTTGGGAGGCGAAAACCTGGCCTTTCCCACCGCCGCCCGGCCTGAGGGCTTCTGCCTTGGCTGCCTGCCAGGCCTGGAGGGGCCTGTCTCCCAGAGAGGAGAGGCTCAGAGTCTTCTTCCCCTTCCTTGCCAAGGGCCACTCTTTCTCTGTGTTTCTTTTCTGGGATGAGAGGGGCGGGCCCCTGAGCACCCACACGACTCTCAGCCAGGAGCCTGCCCTTTCTCCTCCCGCCCTCCTTTGTGGTACCGTCCGAAGGAACTTTTATTTCCCTTTTCTCCGGGGTCGGGGGACCCGAAACGAAGCTGTTTACCTACCTATTGGGTTGTGAGACTTTCCAGGGGAAAGCATTTCTGCTCCCTTGAGGCACTGCGGCCAAGTGGGCTTCCGGGTCCGTGTGTTCCGTGTCCCAGGAAGGAACATTGTAAGCAGCCATCGTGACCGGCCAAAGCGGTCGAATGGGTTGTTTTGGCATTGACTCGAGCCATAACCCTCAGTGTTTGAAACACACACACAAAAGTGAGAAGTCCTCATCTCAAGCACAATTTGCTCTGCCAGACAGAGCACGCCACGCAGCCAGGTGGTTTTCCTAGTGACTGTCGGGCCAAGCTACCAGAGCAGGCGATTCCACAGGTATACTGTCCCGATTTCCAAAGGAAAGCAGAGAGCCCTTCTCACTGGGGCGCAGCTGCCTAGTGGATAAAGCCCCAGGCACTGGTGCCCCTGAGGGCTGCCGGGACAGCCAGGTCTACGCCGGTGGCAGGCGGCTCTGGGCTTCAGTGCCCTGCCAGTGGGCCCTGCTTGGGAATACGTGCTCTTGCACGGGGTGGAGTCGGTTTCAGGTGGGACCTCCCTTCCACATGCCTCTTCTGTCCCTTTGGCTGAAGCTGAGCCTGGCACTGGGGCTTTGTGCCTGCGCAGGAGACTTGAATCTCTGGACAGGCCCTGTGCCGGCTGGGACCTGAGCCTCAGCGCAGCTGCAGGCCCTACACTCAGGTTGGTTGGACTGGCCCAGGTCAGCTAAGAGGGAGGAGAAGATGGTCGTCAGCACATCAGGAAGTCCTAGTGGCCACAGCTGCCAGCGGGAGAAGCGCCTCCAACAGCCCTGTGGGATGGAAGCCCCCTCTGGCTCCCGCTGCTGCCTCCGCCCTGCCCCCTCTTCTCGGGGCACGGAGCCGGCCCCTGGGGCCCAGCACTGAGTCTCCCACCGCCCCGGCCCGGCCCGGCCCGCCCTCTCCCTCCGCCCAGCCGAGACCCAGGTGCAGGCGCCCCAGCCTGCCAGGCCGGCCAGGACCCCGCCGCCCCCGCACACAGGCGTCCCGCCCCGCACCCCCGCCCTGGGCAGACCCGCCCCGCCCCCGCCCCACCGCTGCCGCTCTGGAGACCGTGCCCAAGGCGGGAGGTGCCCGAGGCGGGGAGGGGGAAGACAGTTGTGATGAGGGGCCGATTTCTCCACTGGGGAGCTGTCCCCGGTGGTAGTGCCGGGACACATGCGGCCTTTACCCACCCTGCCGACACCCACCGAATTCCCTCGCGGGAGCGTGTCCCCTGCCAGGAAACCTCACGTGCCGGGGGAGCGGGGTTCCCAAATGTACACACCAAATGCACCAAAAGAGGCCACGGGGAGGAAAGGGGTCGCTGGCGTGGGAGGAGCCTGCTGGGTGGGGGCTGGGCTAGAAGAGAACCTCTGCTACGCTGTCCTGGACTGTTGCTCTCTCCTCTAGGAAGGATGAAAAGCAAAGAGGCAGAAGAACCTCCAGGAACGAGAAAGCGGCTCCGATGCGGAAACGCAGAGCCCAAACTACCACCGCTAGGGGCCGCTGTTGGCAAAGAGGTGTTCCTTCCTCCCACGCGCAGGAGGGCGGGGGGCTGGATTCCGAGGCAGGGGGAGGGGCAGGGCCCGTGGCAGAAGGGGCTGTGGGGGAGGGGTCCCCTGGGCCCGACCTGGGACTGATGTGCGACCCTTTCTCCTTCCGAGGGCTCACCTGGTCCAGGCCAAGGGTCTGATTTGGGCCAGGCTGCCCGGACACTCTGAGGAGGCCGGTTCCTCGCCAAGCAAAGTGCCCGAGGCCTTGTCAAGGGCGGGCCTACCTAGGGCCAGCATTGCCCTGCCGGTCTCTCCCACGGCAATGGTCGCAGACGTGCTGACTCCCATCGCCGTCACCTCCACCTTTTTGGGAGGCGAAAACCTGGCCTTTCCCACCGCCGCCCGGCCTGAGGGCTTCTGCCTTGGCTGCCTGCCAGGCCTGGAGGGGCCTGTCTCCCAGAGAGGAGAGGCTCAGAGTCTTCTTCCCCTTCCTTGCCAAGGGCCACTCTTTCTCTGTGTTTCTTTTCTGGGATGAGAGGGGCGGGCCCCTGAGCACCCACACGACTCTCAGCCAGGAGCCTGCCCTTTCTCCTCCCGCCCTCCTTTGTGGTACCGTCCGAAGGAACTTTTATTTCCCTTTTCTCCGGGGTCGGGGGACCCGAAACGAAGCTGTTTACCTACCTATTGGGTTGTGAGACTTTCCAGGGGAAAGCATTTCTGCTCCCTTGAGGCACTGCGGCCAAGTGGGCTTCCGGGTCCGTGTGTTCCGTGTCCCAGGAAGGAACATTGTAAGCAGCCATCGTGACCGGCCAAAGCGGTCGAATGGGTTGTTTTGGCATTGACTCGAGCCATAACCCTCAGTGTTTGAAACACACACACAAAAGTGAGAAGTCCTCATCTCAAGCACAATTTGCTCTGCCAGACAGAGCACGCCACGCAGCCAGGTGGTTTTCCTAGTGACTGTCGGGCCAAGCTACCAGAGCAGGCGATTCCACAGGTATACTGTCCCGATTTCCAAAGGAAAGCAGAGAGCCCTTCTCACTGGGGCGCAGCTGCCTAGTGGATAAAGCCCCAGGCACTGGTGCCCCTGAGGGCTGCCGGGACAGCCAGGTCTACGCCGGTGGCAGGCGGCTCTGGGCTTCAGTGCCCTGCCAGTGGGCCCTGCTTGGGAATACGTGCTCTTGCACGGGGTGGAGTCGGTTTCAGGTGGGACCTCCCTTCCACATGCCTCTTCTGTCCCTTTGGCTGAAGCTGAGCCTGGCACTGGGGCTTTGTGCCTGCGCAGGAGACTTGAATCTCTGGACAGGCCCTGTGCCGGCTGGGACCTGAGCCTCAGCGCAGCTGCAGGCCCTACACTCAGGTTGGTTGGACTGGCCCAGGTCAGCTAAGAGGGAGGAGAAGATGGTCGTCAGCACATCAGGAAGTCCTAGTGGCCACAGCTGCCAGCGGGAGAAGCGCCTCCAACAGCCCTGTGGGATGGAAGCCCCCTCTGGCTCCCGCTGCTGCCTCCGCCCTGCCCCCTCTTCTCGGGGCACGGAGCCCGCCCCTGGGGCCCAGCACTGAGTCTCCCACCGCCCCGGCCCGGCCCGGCCCGCCCTCTCCCTCCGCCCAGCCGAGACCCAGGTGCAGGCGCCCCAGCCCGCCAGGCCGGCCAGGACCCCGCCGCCCCCGCACACAGGCGTCCCGCCCCGCACCCCCGCCCTGGGCAGACCCGCCCCGCCCCCGCCCCACCGCTGCCGCTCTGGAGACCGTGCCCAAGGCGGGAGGTGCCCGAGGCGGGGAGGGGGAAGACAGTTGTGATGAGGGGCCGATTTCTCCACTGGGGAGCTGTCCCCGGTGGTAGTGCCGGGACACATGCGGCCTTTACCCACCCTGCCGACACCCACCGAATTCCCTCGCGGGAGCGTGTCCCCTGCCAGGAAACCTCACGTGCCGGGGGAGCGGGGTTCCCAAATGTACACACCAAATGCACCAAAAGAGGCCACGGGGAGGAAAGGGGTCGCTGGCGTGGGAGGAGCCTGCTGGGTGGGGGCTGGGCTAGAAGAGAACCTCTGCTACGCTGTCCTGGACTGTTGCTCTCTCCTCTAGGAAGGATGAAAAGCAAAGAGGCAGAAGAACCTCCAGGAACGAGAAAGCGGCTCCGATGCGGAAACGCAGAGCCCAAACTACCACCGCTAGGGGCCGCTGTTGGCAAAGAGGTGTTCCTTCCTCCCACGCGCAGGAGGGCGGGGGGCTGGATTCCGAGGCAGGGGGAGGGGCAGGGCCCGTGGCAGAAGGGGCTGTGGGGGAGGGGTCCCCTGGGCCCGACCTGGGACTGATGTGCGACCCTTTCTCCTTCCGAGGGCTCACCTGGTCCAGGCCAAGGGTCTGATTTGGGCCAGGCTGCCCGGACACTCTGAGGAGGCCGGTTCCTCGCCAAGCAAAGTGCCCGAGGCCTTGTCAAGGGCGGGCCTACCTAGGGCCAGCATTGCCCTGCCGGTCTCTCCCACGGCAATGGTCGCAGACGTGCTGACTCCCATCGCCGTCACCTCCACCTTTTTGGGAGGCGAAAACCTGGCCTTTCCCACCGCCGCCCGGCCTGAGGGCTTCTGCCTTGGCTGCCTGCCAGGCCTGGAGGGGCCTGTCTCCCAGAGAGGAGAGGCTCAGAGTCTTCTTCCCCTTCCTTGCCAAGGGCCACTCTTTCTCTGTGTTTCTTTTCTGGGATGAGAGGGGCGGGCCCCTGAGCACCCACACGACTCTCAGCCAGGAGCCTGCCCTTTCTCCTCCCGCCCTCCTTTGTGGTACCGTCCGAAGGAACTTTTATTTCCCTTTTCTCCGGGGTCGGGGGACCCGAAACGAAGCTGTTTACCTACCTATTGGGTTGTGAGACTTTCCAGGGGAAAGCATTTCTGCTCCCTTGAGGCACTGCGGCCAAGTGGGCTTCCGGGTCCGTGTGTTCCGTGTCCCAGGAAGGAACATTGTAAGCAGCCATCGTGACCGGCCAAAGCGGTCGAATGGGTTGTTTTGGCATTGACTCGAGCCATAACCCTCAGTGTTTGAAACACACACACAAAAGTGAGAAGTCCTCATCTCAAGCACAATTTGCTCTGCCAGACAGAGCACGCCACGCAGCCAGGTGGTTTTCCTAGTGACTGTCGGGCCAAGCTACCAGAGCAGGCGATTCCACAGGTATACTGTCCCGATTTCCAAAGGAAAGCAGAGAGCCCTTCTCACTGGGGCGCAGCTGCCTAGTGGATAAAGCCCCAGGCACTGGTGCCCCTGAGGGCTGCCGGGACAGCCAGGTCTACGCCGGTGGCAGGCGGCTCTGGGCTTCAGTGCCCTGCCAGTGGGCCCTGCTTGGGAATACGTGCTCTTGCACGGGGTGGAGTCGGTTTCAGGTGGGACCTCCCTTCCACATGCCTCTTCTGTCCCTTTGGCTGAAGCTGAGCCTGGCACTGGGGCTTTGTGCCTGCGCAGGAGACTTGAATCTCTGGACAGGCCCTGTGCCGGCTGGGACCTGAGCCTCAGCGCAGCTGCAGGCCCTACACTCAGGTTGGTTGGACTGGCCCAGGTCAGCTAAGAGGGAGGAGAAGATGGTCGTCAGCACATCAGGAAGTCCTAGTGGCCACAGCTGCCAGCGGGAGAAGCGCCTCCAACAGCCCTGTGGGATGGAAGCCCCCTCTGGCTCCCGCTGCTGCCTCCGCCCTGCCCCCTCTTCTCGGGGCACGGAGCCGGCCCCTGGGGCCCAGCACTGAGTCTCCCACCGCCCCGGCCCGGCCCGGCCCGCCCTCTCCCTCCGCCCAGCCGAGACCCAGGTGCAGGCGCCCCAGCCCGCCAGGCCGGCCAGGACCCCGCCGCCCCCGCACACAGGCGTCCCGCCCCGCACCCCCGCCCTGGGCAGACCCGCCCCGCCCCCGCCCCACCGCTGCCGCTCTGGAGACCGTGCCCAAGGCGGGAGGTGCCCGAGGCGGGGAGGGGGAAGACAGTTGTGATGAGGGGCCGATTTCTCCACTGGGGAGCTGTCCCCGGTGGTAGTGCCGGGACACATGCGGCATTTACCCACCCTGCCGACACCCACCGAATTGCCTCGCGGGAGCGTGTCCCCTGCCAGGAAACCTCACGTGCCGGGGGAGCGGGGTTCCCAAATGTACACACCAAATGCACCAAAAGAGGCCACGGGGAGGAAAGGGGTCGCTGGCGTGGGAGGAGCCTGCTGGGTGGGGGCTGGGCTAGAAGAGAACCTCTGCTACGCTGTCCTGGACTGTTGCTCTCTCCTCTAGGAAGGATGAAAAGCAAAGAGGCAGAAGAACCTCCAGGAACGAGAAAGCGGCTCCGATGCGGAAACGCAGAGCCCAAACTACCACCGCTAGGGGCCGCTGTTGGCAAAGAGGTGTTCCTTCCTCCCACGCGCAGGAGGGCGGGGGGGCTGGATTCCGAGGCAGGGGGAGGGGCAGGGCCCGTGGCAGAAGGGGCTGTGGGAGAGGGGTCCCCTGCGCCCGACCTGGGACTGATGTGCGACCCTTTCTCCTTCCGAGGGCTCACCTGGTCCAGGCCAAGGGTCTGATTTGGGCCAGGCTGCCCGGACACTCTGAGGAGGCCGGTTCCTCGCCAAGCAAAGTGCCCGAGGCCTTGTCAAGGGCGGGCCTACCTAGGGCCAGCATTGCCCTGCCGGTCTCTCCCACGGCAATGGTCGCAGACGTGCTGACTCCCATCGCCGTCACCTCCACCTTTTTGGGAGGCGAAAACCTGGCCTTTCCCACCGCCGCCCGGCCTGAGGGCTTCTGCCTTGGCTGCCTGCCAGGCCTGGAGGGGCCTGTCTCCCAGAGAGGAGAGGCTCAGAGTCTTCTTCCCCTTCCTTGCCAAGGGCCACTCTTTCTCTGTGTTTCTTTTCTGGGATGAGAGGGGCGGGCCCCTGAGCACCCACACGACTCTCAGCCAGGAGCCTGCCCTTTCTCCTCCCGCCCTCCTTTGTGGTACCGTCCGAAGGAACTTTTATTTCCCTTTTCTCCGGGGTCGGGGGACCCGAAACGAAGCTGTTTACCTACCTATTGGGTTGTGAGACTTTCCAGGGGAAAGCATTTCTGCTCCCTTGAGGCACTGCGGCCAAGTGGGCTTCCGGGTCCGTGTGTTCCGTGTCCCAGGAAGGAACATTGTAAGCAGCCATCGTGACCGGCCAAAGCGGTCGAATGGGTTGTTTTGGCATTGACTCGAGCCATAACCCTCAGTGTTTGAAACACACACACAAAAGTGAGAAGTCCTCATCTCAAGCACAATTTGCTCTGCCAGACAGAGCACGCCACGCAGCCAGGTGGTTTTCCTAGTGACTGTCGGGCCAAGCTACCAGAGCAGGCGATTCCACAGGTATACTGTCCCGATTTCCAAAGGAAAGCAGAGAGCCCTTCTCACTGGGGCGCAGCTGCCTAGTGGATAAAGCCCCAGGCACTGGTGCCCCTGAGGGCTGCCGGGACAGCCAGGTCTAAGCCGGTGGCAGGCGGCTCTGGGCTTCAGTGCCCTGCCAGTGGGCCCTGCTTGGGAATACGTGCTCTTGCACGGGGTGGAGTCGGTTTCAGGTGGGACCTCCCTTCCACATGCCTCTTCTGTCCCTTTGGCTGAAGCTGAGCCTGGCACTGGGGCTTTGTGCCTGCGCAGGAGACTTGAATCTCTGGACAGGCCCTGTGCCGGCTGGGACCTGAGCCTCAGCGCAGCTGCAGGCCCTACACTCAGGTTGGTTGGACTGGCCCAGGTCAGCTAAGAGGGAGGAGAAGATGGTCGTCAGCACATCAGGAAGTCCTAGTGGCCACAGCTGCCAGCGGGAGAAGCGCCTCCAACAGCCCTGTGGGATGGAAGCCCCCTCTGGCTCCCGCTGCTGCCTCCGCCCTGCCCCCTCTTCTCGGGGCACGGAGCCGGCCCCTGGGGCCCAGCACTGAGTCTCCCACCGCCCCGGCCCGGCCCGGCCCGCCCTCTCCCTCCGCCCAGCCGAGACCCAGGTGCAGGCGCCCCAGCCCGCCAGGCCGGCCAGGACCCCGCCGCCCCCGCACACAGGCGTCCCGCCCCGCACCCCCGCCCTGGGCAGACCCGCCCCGCCCCCGCCCCACCGCTGCCGCTCTGGAGACCGTGCCCAAGGCGGGAGGTGCCCGAGGCGGGGAGGGGGAAGACAGTTGTGATGAGGGGCCGATTTCTCCACTGGGGAGCTGTCCCCGGTGGTAGTGCCGGGACACATGCGGCCTTTACCCACCCTGCCGACACCCACCGAATTGCCTCGCGGGAGCGTGTCCCCTGCCAGGAAACCTCACGTGCCGGGGGAGCGGGGTTCCCAAATGTACACACCAAATGCACCAAAAGAGGCCACGGGGAGGAAAGGGGTCGCTGGCGTGGGAGGAGCCTGCTGGGTGGGGGCTGGGCTAGAAGAGAACCTCTGCTACGCTGTCCTGGACTGTTGCTCTCTCCTCTAGGAAGGATGAAAAGCAAAGAGGCAGAAGAACCTCCAGGAACGAGAAAGCGGCTCCGATGCGGAAACGCAGAGCCCAAACTACCACCGCTAGGGGCCGCTGTTGGCAAAGAGGTGTTCCTTCCTCCCACGCGCAGGAGGGCGGGGGGCTGGATTCCGAGGCAGGGGGAGGGGCAGGGCCCGTGGCAGAAGGGGCTGTGGGGGAGGGGTCCCCTGGGCCCGACCTGGGACTGATGTGCGACCCTTTCTCCTTCCGAGGGCTCACCTGGTCCAGGCCAAGGGTCTGCTTTGGGCCAGGCTGCCCGGACACTCTGAGGAGGCCGGTTCCTCGCCAAGCAAAGTGCCCGAGGCCTTGTCAAGGGCGGGCCTACCTAGGGCCAGCATTGCCCTGCCGGTCTCTCCCACGGCAATGGTCGCAGACGTGCTGACTCCCATCGCCGTCACCTCCACCTTTTTGGGAGGCGAAAACCTGGCCTTTCCCACCGCCGCCCGGCCTGAGGGCTTCTGCCTTGGCTGCCTGCCAGGCCTGGAGGGGCCTGTCTCCCAGAGAGGAGAGGCTCAGAGTCTTCTTCCCCTTCCTTGCCAAGGGCCACTCTTTCTCTGTGTTTCTTTTCTGGGATGAGAGGGGCGGGCCCCTGAGCACCCACACGACTCTCAGCCAGGAGCCTGCCCTTTCTCCTCCCGCCCTCCTTTGTGGTACCGTCCGAAGGAACTTTTATTTCCCTTTTCTCCGGGGTCGGGGGACCCGAAACGAAGCTGTTTACCTACCTATTGGGTTGTGAGACTTTCCAGGGGAAAGCATTTCTGCTCCCTTGAGGCACTGCGGCCAAGTGGGCTTCCGGGTCCGTGTGTTCCGTGTCCCAGGAAGGAACATTGTAAGCAGCCATCGTGACCGGCCAAAGCGGTCGAATGGGTTGTTTTGGCATTGACTCGAGCCATAACCCTCAGTGTTTGAAACACACACACAAAAGTGAGAAGTCCTCATCTCAAGCACAATTTGCTCTGCCAGACAGAGCACGCCACGCAGCCAGGTGGTTTTCCTAGTGACTGTCGGGCCAAGCTACCAGAGCAGGCGATTCCACAGGTATACTGTCCCGATTTCCAAAGGAAAGCAGAGAGCCCTTCTCACTGGGGCGCAGCTGCCTAGTGGATAAAGCCCCAGGCACTGGTGCCCCTGAGGGCTGCCGGGACAGCCAGGTCTACGCCGGTGGCAGGCGGCTCTGGGCTTCAGTGCCCTGCCAGTGGGCCCTGCTTGGGAATACGTGCTCTTGCACGGGGTGGAGTCGGTTTCAGGTGGGACCTCCCTTCCACATGCCTCTTCTGTCCCTTTGGCTGAAGCTGAGCCTGGCACTGGGGCTTTGTGCCTGCGCAGGAGACTTGAATCTCTGGACAGGCCCTGTGCCGGCTGGGACCTGAGCCTCAGCGCAGCTGCAGGCCCTACACTCAGGTTGGTTGGACTGGCCCAGGTCAGCTAAGAGGGAGGAGAAGATGGTCGTCAGCACATCAGGAAGTCCTAGTGGCCACAGCTGCCAGCGGGAGAAGCGCCTCCAACAGCCCTGTGGGATGGAAGCCCCCTCTGGCTCCCGCTGCTGCCTCCGCCCTGCCCCCTCTTCTCGGGGCACGGAGCCGGCCCCTGGGGCCCAGCACTGAGTCTCCCACCGCCCCGGCCCGGCCCGGCCCGCCCTCTCCCTCCGCCCAGCCGAGACCCAGGTGCAGGCGCCCCAGCCCGCCAGGCCGGCCAGGACCCCGCCGCCCCCGCACACAGGCGTCCCGCCCCGCACCCCCACCCTGGGCAGACCCGCCCCGCCCCCGCCCCACCGCTGCCGCTCTGGAGACCGTGCCCAAGGCGGGAGGTGCCCGAGGCGGGGAGGGGGAAGACAGTTGTGATGAGGGGCCGATTTCTCCACTGGGGAGCTGTCCCCGGTGGTAGTGCCGGGACACATGCGGCCTTTACCCACCCTGCCGACACCCACCGAATTCCCTCGCGGGAGCGTGTCCCCTGCCAGGAAACCTCACGTGCCGGGGGAGCGGGGTTCCCAAATGTACACACCAAATGCACCAAAAGAGGCCACGGGGAGGAAAGGGGTCGCTGGCGTGGGAGGAGCCTGCTGGGTGGGGGCTGGGCTAGAAGAGAACCTCTGCTACGCTGTCCTGGACTGTTGCTCTCTCCTCTAGGAAGGATGAAAAGCAAAGAGGCAGAAGAACCTCCAGGAACGAGAAAGCGGCTCCGATGCGGAAACGCAGAGCCCAAACTACCACCGCTAGGGGCCGCTGTTGGCAAAGAAGTGTTCCTTCCTCCCATGCGCAGGAGGGCGGGGGGCTGGATTCCGAGGCAGGGGGAGGGGCAGGGCCCGTGGCAGAAGGGGCTGTGGGGGAGGGGTCCCCTGGGCCCGACCTGGGACTGATGTGCGACCCTTTCTCCTTCCGAGGGCTCACCTGGTCCAGGCCAAGGGTCTGATTTGGGCCAGGCTGCCCGGACACTCTGAGGAGGCCGGTTCCTCGCCAAGCAAAGTGCCCGAGGCCTTGTCAAGGGCGGGCCTACCTAGGGCCAGCATTGCCCTGCCGGTCTCTCCCACGGCAATGGTCGCAGACGTGCTGACTCCCATCGCCGTCACCTCCACCTTTTTGGGAGGCGAAAACCTGGCCTTTCCCACCGCCGCCCGGCCTGAGGGCTTCTGCCTTGGCTGCCTGCCAGGCCTGGAGGGGCCTGTCTCCCAGAGAGGAGAGGCTCAGAGTCTTCTTCCCCTTCCTTGCCAAGGGCCACTCTTTCTCTGTGTTTCTTTTCTGGGATGAGAGGGGCGGGCCCCTGAGCACCCACACGACTCTCAGCCAGGAGCCTGCCCTTTCTCCTCCCGCCCTCCTTTGTGGTACCGTCCGAAGGAACTTTTATTTCCCTTTTCTCCGGGGTCGGGGGACCCGAAACGAAGCTGTTTACCTACCTATTGGGTTGTGAGACTTTCCAGGGGAAAGCATTTCTGCTCCCTTGAGGCACTGCGGCCAAGTGGGCTTCCGGGTCCGTGTGTTCCGTGTCCCAGGAAGGAACATTGTAAGCAGCCATCGTGACCGGCCAAAGCGGTCGAATGGGTTGTTTTGGCATTGACTCGAGCCATAACCCTCAGTGTTTGAAACACACACACAAAAGTGAGAAGTCCTCATCTCAAGCACAATTTGCTCTGCCAGACAGAGCACGCCACGCAGCCAGGTGGTTTTCCTAGTGACTGTCGGGCCAAGCTACCAGAGCAGGCGATTCCACAGGTATACTGTCCCGATTTCCAAAGGAAAGCAGAGAGCCCTTCTCACTGGGGCGCAGCTGCCTAGTGGATAAAGCCCCAGGCACTGGTGCCCCTGAGGGCTGCCGGGACAGCCAGGTCTACGCCGGTGGCAGGCGGCTCTGGGCTTCAGTGCCCTGCCAGTGGGCCCTGCTTGGGAATACGTGCTCTTGCATGGGGTGGAGTCGGTTTCAGGTGGGACCTCCCTTCCACATGCCTCTTCTGTCCCTTTGGCTGAAGCTGAGCCTGGCACTGGGGCTTTGTGCCTGCGCAGGAGACTTGAATCTCTGGACAGGCCCTGTGCCGGCTGGGACCTGAGCCTCAGCGCAGCTGCAGGCCCTACACTCAGGTTGGTTGGACTGGCCCAGGTCAGCTAAGAGGGAGGAGAAGATGGTCGTCAGCACATCAGGAAGTCCTAGTGGCCACAGCTGCCAGCGGGAGAAGCGCCTCCAACAGCCCTGTGGGATGGAAGCCCCCTCTGGCTCCCGCTGCTGCCTCCGCCCTGCCCCCTCTTCTCGGGGCACGGAGCCGGCCCCTGGGGCCCAGCACTGAGTCTCCCACCGCCCCGGCCCGGCCCGGCCCGCCCTCTCCCTCCGCCCAGCCGAGACCCAGGTGCAGACGCCCCAGCCCGCCAGGCCGGCCAGGACCCCGCCGCCCCCGCACACAGGCGTCCCGCCCCGCACCCCCGCCCTGGGCAGACCCGCCCCGCCCCCGCCCCACCGCTGCCGCTCTGGAGACCGTGCCCAAGGCGGGAGGTGCCCGAGGCGGGGAGGGGGAAGACAGTTGTGATGAGGGGCCGATTTCTCCACTGGGGAGCTGTCCCCGGTGGTAGTGCCGGGACACATGCGGCCTTTACCCACCCTGCCGACACCCACCGAATTGCCTCGCGGGAGCGTGTCCCCTGCCAGGAAACCTCACGTGCCGGGGGAGCGGGGTTCCCAAATGTACACACCAAATGCACCAAAAGAGGCCACGGGGAGGAAAGGGGTCGCTGGCGTGGGAGGAGCCTGCTGGGTGGGGGCTGGGCTAGAAGAGAACCTCTGCTACGCTGTCCTGGACTGTTGCTCTCTCCTCTAGGAAGGATGAAAAGCAAAGAGGCAGAAGAACCTCCAGGAACGAGAAAGCGGCTCCGATGCGGAAACGCAGAGCCCAAACTACCACCGCTAGGGGCCGCTGTTGGCAAAGAAGTGTTCCTTCCTCCCATGCGCAGGAGGGCGGGGGGCTGGATTCCGAGGCAGGGGGAGGGGCAGGGCCCGTGGCAGAAGGGGCTGTGGGGGAGGGGTCCCCTGGGCCCGACCTGGGACTGATGTGCGACCCTTTCTCCTTCCGAGGGCTCACCTGGTCCAGGCCAAGGGTCTGATTTGGGCCAGGCTGCCCGGACACTCTGAGGAGGCCGGTTCCTCGCCAAGCAAAGTGCCCGAGGCCTTGTCAAGGGCGGGCCTACCTAGGGCCAGCATTGCCCTGCCGGTCTCTCCCACGGCAATGGTCGCAGACGTGCTGACTCCCATCGCCGTCACCTCCACCTTTTTGGGAGGCGAAAACCTGGCCTTTCCCACCGCCGCCCGGCCTGAGGGCTTCTGCCTTGGCTGCCTGCCAGGCCTGGAGGGGCCTGTCTCCCAGAGAGGAGAGGCTCAGAGTCTTCTTCCCCTTCCTTGCCAAGGGCCACTCTTTCTCTGTGTTTCTTTTCTGGGATGAGAGGGGCGGGCCCCTGAGCACCCACACGACTCTCAGCCAGGAGCCTGCCCTTTCTCCTCCCGCCCTCCTTTGTGGTACCGTCCGAAGGAACTTTTATTTCCCTTTTCTCCGGGGTCGGGGGACCCGAAACGAAGCTGTTTACCTACCTATTGGGTTGTGAGACTTTCCAGGGGAAAGCATTTCTGCTCCCTTGAGGCACTGCGGCCAAGTGGGCTTCCGGGTCCGTGTGTTCCGTGTCCCAGGAAGGAACATTGTAAGCAGCCATCGTGACCGGCCAAAGCGGTCGAATGGGTTGTTTTGGCATTGACTCGAGCCATAACCCTCAGTGTTTGAAACACACACACAAAAGTGAGAAGTCCTCATCTCAAGCACAATTTGCTCTGCCAGACAGAGCACGCCACGCAGCCAGGTGGTTTTCCTAGTGACTGTCGGGCCAAGCTACCAGAGCAGGCGATTCCACAGGTATACTGTCCCGATTTCCAAAGGAAAGCAGAGAGCCCTTCTCACTGGGGCGCAGCTGCCTAGTGGATAAAGCCCCAGGCACTGGTGCCCCTGAGGGCTGCCGGGACAGCCAGGTCTACGCCGGTGGCAGGCGGCTCTGGGCTTCAGTGCCCTGCCAGTGGGCCCTGCTTGGGAATACGTGCTCTTGCATGGGGTGGAGTCGGTTTCAGGTGGGACCTCCCTTCCACATGCCTCTTCTGTCCCTTTGGCTGAAGCTGAGCCTGGCACTGGGGCTTTGTGCCTGCGCAGGAGACTTGAATCTCTGGACAGGCCCTGTGCCGGCTGGGACCTGAGCCTCAGCGCAGCTGCAGGCCCTACACTCAGGTTGGTTGGACTGGCCCAGGTCAGCTAAGAGGGAGGAGAAGATGGTCGTCAGCACATCAGGAAGTCCTAGTGGCCACAGCTGCCAGCGGGAGAAGCGCCTCCAACAGCCCTGTGGGATGGAAGCCCCCTCTGGCTCCCGCTGCTGCCTCCGCCCTGCCCCCTCTTCTCGGGGCACGGAGCCGGCCCCTGGGGCCCAGCACTGAGTCTCCCACCGCCCCGGCCCGGCCCGGCCCGCCCTCTCCCTCCGCCCAGCCGAGACCCAGGTGCAGGCGCCCCAGCCCGCCAGGCCGGCCAGGACCCCGCCGCCCCCGCACACAGGCGTCCCGCCCCGCACCCCCGCCCTGGGCAGACCCGCCCCGCCCCCGCCCCACCGCTGCCGCTCTGGAGACCGTGCCCAAGGCGGGAGGTGCCCGAGGCGGGGAGGGGGAAGACAGTTGTGATGAGGGGCCGATTTCTCCACTGGGGAGCTGTCCCCGGTGGTAGTGCCGGGACACATGCGGCCTTTACCCACCCTGCCGACACCCACCGAATTGCCTCGCGGGAGCGTGTCCCCTGCCAGGAAACCTCACGTGCCGGGGGAGCGGGGTTCCCAAATGTACACACCAAATGCACCAAAAGAGGCCACGGGGAGGAAAGGGGTCGCTGGCGTGGGAGGAGCCTGCTGGGTGGGGGCTGGGCTAGAAGAGAACCTCTGCTACGCTGTCCTGGACTGTTGCTCTCTCCTCTAGGAAGGATGAAAAGCAAAGAGGCAGAAGAACCTCCAGGAACGAGAAAGCGGCTCCGATGCGGAAACGCAGAGCCCAAACTACCACCGCTAGGGGCCGCTGTTGGCAAAGAAGTGTTCCTTCCTCCCATGCGCAGGAGGGCGGGGGGCTGGATTCCGAGGCAGGGGGAGGGGCAGGGCCCGTGGCAGAAGGGGCTGTGGGGGAGGGGTCCCCTGGGCCCGACCTGGGACTGATGTGCGACCCTTTCTCCTTCCGAGGGCTCACCTGGTCCAGGCCAAGGGTCTGATTTGGGCCAGGCTGCCCGGACACTCTGAGGAGGCCGGTTCCTCGCCAAGCAAAGTGCCCGAGGCCTTGTCAAGGGCGGGCCTACCTAGGGCCAGCATTGCCCTGCCGGTCTCTCCCACGGCAATGGTCGCAGACGTGCTGACTCCCATCGCCGTCACCTCCACCTTTTTGGGAGGCGAAAACCTGGCCTTTCCCACCGCCGCCCGGCCTGAGGGCTTCTGCCTTGGCTGCCTGCCAGGCCTGGAGGGGCCTGTCTCCCAGAGAGGAGAGGCTCAGAGTCTTCTTCCCCTTCCTTGCCAAGGGCCACTCTTTCTCTGTGTTTCTTTTCTGGGATGAGAGGGGCGGGCCCCTGAGCACCCACACGACTCTCAGCCAGGAGCCTGCCCTTTCTCCTCCTGCCCTCCTTTGTGGTACCGTCCGAAGGAACTTTTATTTCCCTTTTCTCCGGGGTCGGGGGACCCGAAACGAAGCTGTTTACCTACCTATTGGGTTGTGAGACTTTCCAGGGGAAAGCATTTCTGCTCCCTTGAGGCACTGCGGCCAAGTGGGCTTCCGGGTCCGTGTGTTCCGTGTCCCAGGAAGGAACATTGTAAGCAGCCATCGTGACCGGCCAAAGCGGTCGAATGGGTTGTTTTGGCATTGACTCGAGCCATAACCCTCAGTGTTTGAAACACACACACAAAAGTGAGAAGTCCTCATCTCAAGCACAATTTGCTCTGCCAGACAGAGCACGCCACGCAGCCAGGTGGTTTTCCTAGTGACTGTCGGGCCAAGCTACCAGAGCAGGCGATTCCACAGGTATACTGTCCCGATTTCCAAAGGAAAGCAGAGAGCCCTTCTCACTGGGGCGCAGCTGCCTAGTGGATAAAGCCCCAGGCACTGGTGCCCCTGAGGGCTGCCGGGACAGCCAGGTCTACGCCGGTGGCAGGCGGCTCTGGGCTTCAGTGCCCTGCCAGTGGGCCCTGCTTGGGAATACGTGCTCTTGCATGGGGTGGAGTCGGTTTCAGGTGGGACCTCCCTTCCACATGCCTCTTCTGTCCCTTTGGCTGAAGCTGAGCCTGGCACTGGGGCTTTGTGCCTGCGCAGGAGACTTGAATCTCTGGACAGGCCCTGTGCCGGCTGGGACCTGAGCCTCAGCGCAGCTGCAGGCCCTACACTCAGGTTGGTTGGACTGGCCCAGGTCAGCTAAGAGGGAGGAGAAGATGGTCGTCAGCACATCAGGAAGTCCTAGTGGCCACAGCTGCCAGCGGGAGAAGCGCCTCCAACAGCCCTGTGGGATGGAAGCCCCCTCTGGCTCCCGCTGCTGCCTCCGCCCTGCCCCCTCTTCTCGGGGCACGGAGCCGGCCCCTGGGGCCCAGCACTGAGTCTCCCACCGCCCCGGCCCGGCCCGGCCCGCCCTCTCCCTCCGCCCAGCCGAGACCCAGGTGCAGGCGCCCCAGCCCGCCAGGCCGGCCAGGACCCCGCCGCCCCCGCACACAGGCGTCCCGCCCCGCACCCCCGCCCTGGGCAGACCCGCCCCGCCCCCGCCCCACCGCTGCCGCTCTGGAGACCGTGCCCAAGGCGGGAGGTGCCCGAGGCGGGGAGGGGGAAGACAGTTGTGATGAGGGGCCGATTTCTCCACTGGGGAGCTGTCCCCGGTGGTAGTGCCGGGACACATGCGGCCTTTACCCACCCTGCCGACACCCACCGAATTGCCTCGCGGGAGCGTGTCCCCTGCCAGGAAACCTCACGTGCCGGGGGAGCGGGGTTCCCAAATGTACACACCAAATGCACCAAAAGAGGCCACGGGGAGGAAAGGGGTCGCTGGCGTGGGAGGAGCCTGCTGGGTGGGGGCTGGGCTAGAAGAGAACCTCTGCTACGCTGTCCTGGACTGTTGCTCTCTCCTCTAGGAAGGATGAAAAGCAAAGAGGCAGAAGAACCTCCAGGAACGAGAAAGCGGCTCCGATGCGGAAACGCAGAGCCCAAACTACCACCGCTAGGGGCCGCTGTTGGCAAAGAAGTGTTCCTTCCTCCCATGCGCAGGAGGGCGGGGGCTGGATTCCGAGGCAGGGGGAGGGGCAGGGCCCGTGGCAGAAGGGGCTGTGGGGGAGGGGTCCCCTGGGCCCGACCTGGGACTGATGTGCGACCCTTTCTCCTTCCGAGGGCTCACCTGGTCCAGGCCAAGGGTCTGATTTGGGCCAGGCTGCCCGGACACTCTGAGGAGGCCGGTTCCTCGCCAAGCAAAGTGCCCGAGGCCTTGTCAAGGGCGGGCCTACCTAGGGCCAGCATTGCCCTGCCGGTCTCTCCCACGGCAATGGTCGCAGACGTGCTGACTCCCATCGCCGTCACCTCCACCTTTTTGGGAGGCGAAAACCTGGCCTTTCCCACCGCCGCCCGGCCTGAGGGCTTCTGCCTTGGCTGCCTGCCAGGCCTGGAGGGGCCTGTCTCCCAGAGAGGAGAGGCTCAGAGTCTTCTTCCCCTTCCTTGCCAAGGGCCACTCTTTCTCTGTGTTTCTTTTCTGGGATGAGAGGGGCGGGCCCCTGAGCACCCACACGACTCTCAGCCAGGAGCCTGCCCTTTCTCCTCCCGCCCTCCTTTGTGGTACCGTCCGAAGGAACTTTTATTTCCCTTTTCTCCGGGGTCGGGGGACCCGAAACGAAGCTGTTTACCTACCTATTGGGTTGTGAGACTTTCCAGGGAAAGCATTTCTGCTCCCTTGAGGCACTGCGGCCAAGTGGGCTTCCGGGTCCGTGTGTTCCGTGTCCCAGGAAGGAACATTGTAAGCAGCCATCGTGACCGGCCAAAGCGGTCGAATGGGTTGTTTTGGCATTGACTCGAGCCATAACCCTCAGTGTTTGAAACACACACACAAAAGTGAGAAGTCCTCATCTCAAGCACAATTTGCTCTGCCAGACAGAGCACGCCACGCAGCCAGGTGGTTTTCCTAGTGACTGTCGGGCCAAGCTACCAGAGCAGGCGATTCCACAGGTATACTGTCCCGATTTCCAAAGGAAAGCAGAGAGCCCTTCTCACTGGGGCGCAGCTGCCTAGTGGATAAAGCCCCAGGCACTGGTGCCCCTGAGGGCTGCCGGGACAGCCAGGTCTACGCCGGTGGCAGGCGGCTCTGGGCTTCAGTGCCCTGCCAGTGGGCCCTGCTTGGGAATACGTGCTCTTGCATGGGGTGGAGTCGGTTTCAGGTGGGACCTCCCTTCCACATGCCTCTTCTGTCCCTTTGGCTGAAGCTGAGCCTGGCACTGGGGCTTTGTGCCTGCGCAGGAGACTTGAATCTCTGGACAGGCCCTGTGCCGGCTGGGACCTGAGCCTCAGCGCAGCTGCAGGCCCTACACTCAGGTTGGTTGGACTGGCCCAGGTCAGCTAAGAGGGAGGAGAAGATGGTCGTCAGCACATCAGGAAGTCCTAGTGGCCACAGCTGCCAGCGGGAGAAGCGCCTCCAACAGCCCTGTGGGATGGAAGCCCCCTCTGGCTCCCGCTGCTGCCTCCGCCCTGCCCCCTCTTCTCGGGGCACGGAGCCGGCCCCTGGGGCCCAGCACTGAGTCTCCCACCGCCCCGGCCCGGCCCGGCCCGCCCTCTCCCTCCGCCCAGCCGAGACCCAGGTGCAGGCGCCCCAGCCCGCCAGGCCGGCCAGGACCCCGCCGCCCCCGCACACAGGCGTCCCGCCCCGCACCCCCGCCCTGGGCAGACCCGCCCCGCCCCCGCCCCACCGCTGCCGCTCTGGAGACCGTGCCCAAGGCGGGAGGTGCCCGAGGCGGGGAGGGGGAAGACAGTTGTGATGAGGGGCCGATTTCTCCACTGGGGAGCTGTCCCCGGTGGTAGTGCCGGGACACATGCGGCCTTTACCCACCCTGCCGACACCCACCGAATTGCCTCGCGGGAGCGTGTCCCCTGCCAGGAAACCTCACGTGCCGGGGGAGCGGGGTTCCCAAATGTACACACCAAATGCACCAAAAGAGGCCACGGGGAGGAAAGGGGTCGCTGGCGTGGGAGGAGCCTGCTGGGTGGGGGCTGGGCTAGAAGAGAACCTCTGCTACGCTGTCCTGGACTGTTGCTCTCTCCTCTAGGAAGGATGAAAAGCAAAGAGGCAGAAGAACCTCCAGGAACGAGAAAGCGGCTCCGATGCGGAAACGCAGAGCCCAAACTACCACCGCTAGGGGCCGCTGTTGGCAAAGAGGTGTTCCTTCCTCCCACGCGCAGGAGGGCGGGGGGCTGGATTCCGAGGCAGGGGGAGGGGCAGGGCCCGTGGCAGAAGGGGCTGTGGGGGAGGGGTCCCCTGGGCCCGACCTGGGACTGATGTGCGACCCTTTCTCCTTCCGAGGGCTCACCTGGTCCAGGCCAAGGGTCTGATTTGGGCCAGGCTGCCCGGACACTCTGAGGAGGCCGGTTCCTCGCCAAGCAAAGTGCCCGAGGCCTTGTCAAGGGCGGGCCTACCTAGGGCCAGCATTGCCCTGCCGGTCTCTCCCACGGCAATGGTCGCAGACGTGCTGACTCCCATCGCCGTCACCTCCACCTTTTTGGGAGGCGAAAACCTGGCCTTTCCCACCGCCGCCCGGCCTGAGGGCTTCTGCCTTGGCTGCCTGCCAGGCCTGGAGGGGCCTGTCTCCCAGAGAGGAGAGGCTCAGAGTCTTCTTCCCCTTCCTTGCCAAGGGCCACTCTTTCTCTGTGTTTCTTTTCTGGGATGAGAGGGGCGGGCCCCTGAGCACCCACACGACTCTCAGCCAGGAGCCTGCCCTTTCTCCTCCCGCCCTCCTTTGTGGTACCGTCCGAAGGAACTTTTATTTCCCTTTTCTCCGGGGTCGGGGGACACGAAACAAAGCTGTTTACCTACCTATTGGGTTGTGAGACTTTCCAGGGGAAAGCATTTCTGCTCCCTTGAGGCACTGCGGCCAAGTGGGCTTCCGGGTCCGTGTGTTCCGTGTCCCAGGAAGGAACATTGTAAGCAGCCATCGTGACCGGCCAAAGCGGTCGAATGGGTTGTTTTGGCATTGACTCGAGCCATAACCCTCAGTGTTTGAAACACACACACAAAAGTGAGAAGTCCTCATCTCAAGCACAATTTGCTCTGCCAGACAGAGCACGCCACGCAGCCAGGTGGTTTTCCTAGTGACTGTCGGGCCAAGCTACCAGAGCAGGCGATTCCACAGGTATACTGTCCCGATTTCCAAAGGAAAGCAGAGAGCCCTTCTCACTGGGGCGCAGCTGCCTAGTGGATAAAGCCCCAGGCACTGGTGCCCCTGAGGGCTGCCGGGACAGCCAGGTCTACGCCGGTGGCAGGCGGCTCTGGGCTTCAGTGCCCTGCCAGTGGGCCCTGCTTGGGAATACGTGCTCTTGCATGGGGTGGAGTCGGTTTCAGGTGGGACCTCCCTTCCACATGCCTCTTCTGTCCCTTTGGCTGAAGCTGAGCCTGGCACTGGGGCTTTGTGCCTGCGCAGGAGACTTGAATCTCTGGACAGGCCCTGTGCCGGCTGGGACCTGAGCCTCAGCGCAGCTGCAGGCCCTACACTCAGGTTGGTTGGACTGGCCCAGGTCAGCTAAGAGGGAGGAGAAGATGGTCGTCAGCACATCAGGAAGTCCTAGTGGCCACAGCTGCCAGCGGGAGAAGCGCCTCCAACAGCCCTGTGGGATGGAAGCCCCCTCTGGCTCCCGCTGCTGCCTCCGCCCTGCCCCCTCTTCTCGGGGCACGGAGCCGGCCCCTGGGGCCCAGCACTGAGTCTCCCACCACCCCGGCCCGGCCCGGCCCGCCCTCTCCCTCCGCCCAGCCGAGACCCAGGTGCAGGCGCCCCAGCCCGCCAGGCCGGCCAGGACCCCGCCGCCCCCGCACACAGGCGTCCCGCCCCGCACCCCCGCCCTGGGCAGACCCGCCCCGCCCCCGCCCCACCGCTGCCGCTCTGGAGACCGTGCCCAAGGCGGGAGGTGCCCGAGGCGGGGAGGGGGAAGACAGTTGTGATGAGGGGCCGATTTCTCCACTGGGGAGCTGTCCCCGGTGGTAGTGCCGGGACACATGCGGCCTTTACCCACCCTGCCGACACCCACCGAATTGCCTCGCGGGAGCGTGTCCCCTGCCAGGAAACCTCACGTGCCGGGGGAGCGGGGTTCCCAAATGTACACACCAAATGCACCAAAAGAGGCCACGGGGAGGAAAGGGGTCGCTGGCGTGGGAGGAGCCTGCTGGGTGGGGGCTGGGCTAGAAGAGAACCTCTGCTACGCTGTCCTGGACTGTTGCTCTCTCCTCTAGGAAGGATGAAAAGCAAAGAGGCAGAAGAACCTCCAGGAACGAGAAAGCGGCTCCGATGCGGAAACGCAGAGCCCAAACTACCACCGCTAGGGGCCGCTGTTGGCAAAGAAGTGTTCCTTCCTCCCATGCGCAGGAGGGCGGGGGGCTGGATTCCGAGGCAGGGGGAGGGGCAGGGCCCGTGGCAGAAGGGGCTGTGGGGGAGGGGTCCCCTGGGCCCGACCTGGGACTGATGTGCGACCCTTTCTCCTTCCGAGGGCTCACCTGGTCCAGGCCAAGGGTCTGATTTGGGCCAGGCTGCCCGGACACTCTGAGGAGGCCGGTTCCTCGCCAAGCAAAGTGCCCGAGGCCTTGTCAAGGGCGGGCCTACCTAGGGCCAGCATTGCCCTGCCGGTCTCTCCCACGGCAATGGTCGCAGACGTGCTGACTCCCATCGCCGTCACCTCCACCTTTTTGGGAGGCGAAAACCTGGCCTTTCCCACCGCCGCCCGGCCTGAGGGCTTCTGCCTTGGCTGCCTGCCAGGCCTGGAGGGGCCTGTCTCCCAGAGAGGAGAGGCTCAGAGTCTTCTTCCCCTTCCTTGCCAAGGGCCACTCTTTCTCTGTGTTTCTTTTCTGGGATGAGAGGGGCGGGCCCCTGAGCACCCACACGACTCTCAGCCAGGAGCCTGCCCTTTCTCCTCCCGCCCTCCTTTGTGGTACCGTCCGAAGGAACTTTTATTTCCCTTTTCTCCGGGGTCGGGGGACCCGAAACGAAGCTGTTTACCTACCTATTGGGTTGTGAGACTTTCCAGGGGAAAGCATTTCTGCTCCCTTGAGGCACTGCGGCCAAGTGGGCTTCCGGGTCCGTGTGTTCCGTGTCCCAGGAAGGAACATTGTAAGCAGCCATCGTGACCGGCCAAAGCGGTCGAATGGGTTGTTTTGGCATTGACTCGAGCCATAACCCTCAGTGTTTGAAACACACACACAAAAGTGAGAAGTCCTCATCTCAAGCACAATTTGCTCTGCCAGACAGAGCACGCCACGCAGCCAGGTGGTTTTCCTAGTGACTGTCGGGCCAAGCTACCAGAGCAGGCGATTCCACAGGTATACTGTCCCGATTTCCAAAGGAAAGCAGAGAGCCCTTCTCACTAGTGGATAAAGCCCCAGGCACTGGTGCCCCTGAGGGCTGCCGGGACAGCCAGGTCTACGCCGGTGGCAGGCGGCTCTGGGCTTCAGTGCCCTGCCAGTGGGCCCTGCTTGGGAATACGTGCTCTTGCACGGGGTGGAGTCGGGTTCAGGTGGGACCTCCCTCCACATGCCTCTTCTGTCCCTTTGGCTGAAGCTGAGCCTGGCACTGGGGCTTTGTGCCTGCGCAGGAGACTTGAATCTCTGGACAGGCCCTGTGCCGGCTGGGACCTGAGCCTCAGCGCAGCTGCAGGCCCTACACTCAGGTTGGTTGGACTGGCCCAGGTCAGCTAAGAGGGAGGAGAAGATGGTCGTCAGCACATCAGGAAGTCCTAGTGGCCACAGCTGCCAGCGGGAGAAGCGCCTCCAACAGCCCTGTGGGATGGAAGCCCCCTCTGGCTCCCGCTGCTGCCTCCGCCCTGCCCCCTCTTCTCGGGGCACGGAGCCGGCCCCTGGGGCCCAGCACTGAGTCTCCCACCGCCCCGGCCCGGCCCGGCCCGCCCTCTCCCTCCGCCCAGCCGAGACCCAGGTGCAGGCGCCCCAGCCCGCCAGGCCGGCCAGGACCCCGCCGCCCCCGCACACAGGCGTCCCGCCCCGCACCCCCGCCCTGGGCAGACCCGCCCCGCCCCCGCCCCACCGCTGCCGCTCTGGAGACCGTGCCCAAGGCGGGAGGTGCCCGAGGCGGGGAGGGGGAAGACAGTTGTGATGAGGGGCCGATTTCTCCACTGGGGAGCTGTCCCCGGTGGTAGTGCCGGGACACATGCGGCCTTTACCCACCCTGCCGACACCCACCGAATTGCCTCGCGGGAGCGTGTCCCCTGCCAGGAAACCTCACGTGCCGGGGGAGCGGGGTTCCCAAATGTACACACCAAATGCACCAAAAGAGGCCACGGGGAGGAAAGGGGTCGCTGGCGTGGGAGGAGCCTGCTGGGTGGGGGCTGGGCTAGAAGAGAACCTCTGCTACGCTGTCCTGGACTGTTGCTCTCTCCTCTAGGAAGGATGAAAAGCAAAGAGGCAGAAGAACCTCCAGGAACGAGAAAGCGGCTCCGATGCGGAAACGCAGAGCCCAAACTACCACCGCTAGGGGCCGCTGTTGGCAAAGAGGTGTTCCTTCCTCCCACGCGCAGGAGGGCGGGGGGGCTGGATTCCGAGGCAGGGGGAGGGGCAGGGCCCGTGGCAGAAGGGGCTGTGGGAGAGGGGTCCCCTGCGCCCGACCTGGGACTGATGTGCGACCCTTTCTCCTTCCGAGGGCTCACCTGGTCCAGGCCAAGGGTCTGATTTGGGCCAGGCTGCCCGGACACTCTGAGGAGGCCGGTTCCTCGCCAAGCAAAGTGCCCGAGGCCTTGTCAAGGGCGGGCCTACCTAGGGCCAGCATTGCCCTGCCGGTCTCTCCCACGGCAATGGTCGCAGACGTGCTGACTCCCATCGCCGTCACCTCCACCTTTTTGGGAGGCGAAAACCTGGCCTTTCCCACCGCCGCCCGGCCTGAGGGCTTCTGCCTTGGCTGCCTGCCAGGCCTGGAGGGGCCTGTCTCCCAGAGAGGAGAGGCTCAGAGTCTTCTTCCCCTTCCTTGCCAAGGGCCACTCTTTCTCTGTGTTTCTTTTCTGGGATGAGAGGGGCGGGCCCCTGAGCACCCACACGACTCTCAGCCAGGAGCCTGCCCTTTCTCCTCCCGCCCTCCTTTGTGGTACCGTCCGAAGGAACTTTTATTTCCCTTTTCTCCGGGGTCGGGGGACCCGAAACGAAGCTGTTTACCTACCTATTGGGTTGTGAGACTTTCCAGGGGAAAGCATTTCTGCTCCCTTGAGGCACTGCGGCCAAGTGGGCTTCCGGGTCCGTGTGTTCCGTGTCCCAGGAAGGAACATTGTAAGCAGCCATCGTGACCGGCCAAAGCGGTCGAATGGGTTGTTTTGGCATTGACTCGAGCCATAACCCTCAGTGTTTGAAACACACACACAAAAGTGAGAAGTCCTCATCTCAAGCACAATTTGCTCTGCCAGACAGAGCACGCCACGCAGCCAGGTGGTTTTCCTAGTGACTGTCGGGCCAAGCTACCAGAGCAGGCGATTCCACAGGTATACTGTCCCGATTTCCAAAGGAAAGCAGAGAGCCCTTCTCACTGGGGCGCAGCTGCCTAGTGGATAAAGCCCCAGGCACTGGTGCCCCTGAGGGCTGCCGGGACAGCCAGGTCTAAGCCGGTGGCAGGCGGCTCTGGGCTTCAGTGCCCTGCCAGTGGGCCCTGCTTGGGAATACGTGCTCTTGCACGGGGTGGAGTCGGTTTCAGGTGGGACCTCCCTTCCACATGCCTCTTCTGTCCCTTTGGCTGAAGCTGAGCCTGGCACTGGGGCTTTGTGCCTGCGCAGGAGACTTGAATCTCTGGACAGGCCCTGTGCCGGCTGGGACCTGAGCCTCAGCGCAGCTGCAGGCCCTACACTCAGGTTGGTTGGACTGGCCCAGGTCAGCTAAGAGGGAGGAGAAGATGGTCGTCAGCACATCAGGAAGTCCTAGTGGCCACAGCTGCCAGCGGGAGAAGCGCCTCCAACAGCCCTGTGGGATGGAAGCCCCCTCTGGCTCCCGCTGCTGCCTCCGCCCTGCCCCCTCTTCTCGGGGCACGGAGCCGGCCCCTGGGGCCCAGCACTGAGTCTCCCACCGCCCCGGCCCGGCCCGGCCCGCCCTCTCCCTCCGCCCAGCCGAGACCCAGGTGCAGGCGCCCCAGCCCGCCAGGCCGGCCAGGACCCCGCCGCCCCCGCACACAGGCGTCCCGCCCCGCACCCCCGCCCTGGGCAGACCCGCCCCGCCCCCGCCCCACCGCTGCCGCTCTGGAGACCGTGCCCAAGGCGGGAGGTGCCCGAGGCGGGGAGGGGGAAGACAGTTGTGATGAGGGGCCGATTTCTCCACTGGGGAGCTGTCCCCGGTGGTAGTGCCGGGACACATGCGGCCTTTACCCACCCTGCCGACACCCACCGAATTGCCTCGCGGGAGCGTGTCCCCTGCCAGGAAACCTCACGTGCCGGGGGAGCGGG
>NW_026688594.1:0-31644 GCF_030445035.2 Dasypus novemcinctus
ATCCCGCTCCTCCATGGCTCCCCACACGCAGACCTTCCTTGGGATGAAGCCTCCACCCTGAGACTTGACTCCCTTGGATTGTCCAGGGACATTCCTTGCCGTGCCTCGCTTCCCTTCCCACATCTGCCACCTTGGGACCTATGGCCTCCTGGCTTCTCTCCGGTAGAATTGTTCACTTCTCTGCTCTTCCTCAGCTCTGTGCCTTCCTGGAGAAGCATTTCCTAGATGAGGAGGTGAAACTGATCAACAAGAGGGGCGACCACAGGACCAAGCTCGGCAGGCTTGCTGGCCCGCAGGCGGGGCGGGGCGATGTGGGGCGGGGCGGGGCGAGTCATCTCTTTGGAAGGCTCAGCCTCCAGCACCACTAGGGGTCTCTGGAGCCCAGAGGCCGTGGGCGTGGGGGAGGGCACCGTTCCCCCAGCGCGCGGGCTCCTGCCCGAGCCCCTCCAGCCAGGAGGCCTCTTGCTAACTGCCCTCGTGTAGCCCCCTAAGGAGCCCTGAGACAAGGGTCAACCATAAACTCTAGGCAGCAGGTGCCGATGGTGTGTGTTTGCGTGTCTGGCGCCGGGACTCTAGAAGGGTTGAACCCTCCCCCCGTGGGTGGCGTGCTCTAGGCACTTCAGGCCCGAGCCATTTCTGACTCCAGGGAGGGTGGAGCTCAGTGGGTAGCAGGAAGCAGGCTGAGAGTTTTCCAGGGTAACAGCAAGCAGAAAGGGGTCCTGGGCACCTGGGAGTGACTATGGAAGTGAGCTCTGGAAAGCAAGCACAGGAGACTAGCTCTGGGGGCCGCTTCCCCCCTGCCCGCCCGCCCCTCGCCCGGGCTTGGAAGAGATGAGGCCCGTCTTGAACGCTAGGGTCTTCCCCAATGTCAAGCACACACTCGGTAGCAACCACTCCTGAGGAGCTGAGCAGCTGGGAGCTTAAGATGGCCGAGAAGTGCTGAGCTGGGGTTTTGGGTCTCGGTGGAGAAAGGAGAGGGGGAAAGTAGTGTTCCTATTCTCTACAGGGGAACGGAAGAAGCTTGCAGCATCTCGGGGCAAGCCGGCAAACTGCTGTGTCAGCTCTGACCCCCATGCCTTTGGTTTCTGGGAGAAGAGGAATCGGGAAGTGGCTGCTAGGTGCCGTGGGCTCAGATCCATGCCCTCTTGCTCTCCGTACACAACAGGATCTGGTTGCGGGGGTTCCTGTGTCTGGCACAAGGCCGATGAGCCGGCACCCAAGACTCCTCACTCAGAGCTTCCTGTTCCCTTCCTTGGGGATGGTGTGCTCACACATGCACATGTGGCCTCGGGAGCCTAGAACCATGAGGGGAAAAGTGCTTGCCTTTCTTCTTTGCCCCTGAAAATAGAGCCATCTCAGCGGAGCCCCGGAGAGATGCGTCAAGCCAGTGCGCCGGACCTTGCTGCCGTGATGGAAATGGCCTCCATCTGTGCTGTAGCCACGTGTGAAGAAGGGCTACTGTGTGGAGCCTCCTTCATCACACAGCTCCTTCCCGCCCAAGAGAGCTTGAGCCGTGTGTTTGTCGCTTGCAAGTCCCAAGCAGGCAAACGAGGCCTCCCTTCCTTGAGAGAACACTGGCATTCCAGACAGCAATCCCAATCTCTCCAGGGCAGCAGGAGGAAAGGAGGCACTGGGAAGCCATGGGTCAGCAAGCGGGGGGAGGCTTGGAGGCTCTGAATCCAAGAGGAGGGAGGGGCCTGTGGAGAGGTCCACCAAGCCCCCATGCCCCCATGTTGGACGACACCTGGACTCCTTCGATAGAGATGGATTTTTTTTCTGGCCATTTCTGGACACACGCCTCAAGCACACCCATTCCGCCCTGCCACCCCCCAACCCCCTCCCCTGCCAAGCAAGCAGTGCACCGGCACACGTGAGGAGGGCCCTCCCCGTCACCAGAGCTTGGAGTTGGAAGAAACTCGAGGTGAACGCGGGGGTCTGCCACCCAGTGGGCTGAGCTCTGGATGGGAAGGGGATGGGAGGCGAGCCAGCCAGCGTAAGGTTCTAGGCTCAGCAGCCGGGCCTAGCACGCAAGTGGTCTCCTACCGGACTGAGCTGTTGGGGGGAAGACAGCCAGTTGCGTCCTGGGCAGGGGGGTTCCCCCGGAGGACACAGGAGTCGAGAGGGAGGCGCCAGAGTCTGGAGTCACGGGAGGGAGTTGAGAGACTCAGGGAACGAGTGGAGTCTGGTCGAGCAAGAAAAGGCCAGAGAGCGGTCCCGAGCATCCTCCAGCAGGAATGAGGGCCCAAGGGGTTGTGCCACTCCTGGCGTGGCCAGAGTGGGGGTGTGTGGCGATGGGGCCTGGGTGGGCCCCGGCCCTCACAGAGGGGGTCGAGGCTGGGAGGAGGAATCCCCCAGCGAAGCTGAGCACCCAGGTGGGGCTGGAGCCCAGAACACCTGAGGGCCCTGTGCTGGAGCCTGAGTTCTGCGGCTCCAAAGGAGGACCTCCGCACCCGGGTATCCCAAGTCCCTGAAAATGTCCCGTCTCTGGACGGAGTGCCCCATTGGTCGAGGCCGTCCAGGGAGGCCAGCGCCTGGTGGCTCCCAGGCCAGGCTAGGGCCTGGCACGCTCGGCACGGTCTAGAATTGGCAAGCCAGCGAGAGCTCTACGAGGCCATCCTGGAAGGCAGCTGGCAGGCTTTCCCGAAACCTCTGGCACTGCAGGGCCAATGGCCCTAGGTAGGCCCGCCTGACCAGGTGGCGGGACTTTGGTTGGCGAGGAATCCCCCTCTGAAGAGGGACCAGGCTCTTGGCTTGGACCAGGGGAGCGATGGGATGCAGCGAGGTTCTCACATCAGCCCCAGATCTGGCCCAGGGGTGCCCACCCCCACAGCCCCTCCTGCCAGGGTCCCCGCCCCTCCCCCTGCCTTCCAATGCAGCCGCCTGCCCTCCCCCTCCGGGAAGTGTGAGGAAGGAAGACTTCTCCTCCCACCCTGGCCCCTAGCGCTGGTAGTTGGGCTCCGACTTGCCGCCAGGGGGCGGCTTTGGCGCTCCTGTTTCTGCTTCTGTCTCTCGCACCGCTTTTGACGACGCGGGCGGGCGGAGATGAGAAAACAGCTGTCCAGGAGGCAAGAGAAGACGTTCTCTTCTAGCCCAGCCCCCAGCCAGCAGACTCCTCTCACGTCAGTGACCTCTTTCAAGCCCGTGGCCAGCTGGTGGCCTGTGGTGAGTGCATTCTGGAACCCTGCTCCCCCGCACCGCGTTTGTTTCCTTGGCAGCCGACACGCTCCCCGAAGTGCGTTCGGTGGCTTGGGGCAGGATGTGTAAGGGCCGCCCCCGTCCGGGCACTATGGCCGGCGGCGGCGGGGGGCAACTGCGAGTGGAGCCAAAGGCCCCCGCATCACAAATGGTTTCCCTCACCCCGCCCTCAGCCACGCCCCGTGCCCACCGTCTCCACGGCAACGAGGTGGGGCGGGGGCGGGTCGAGGCTCCTGGGGGCGGGCGGGAGGGGTGCCTCGCGTGCCAGTGCCAGGGAGTCGGTGGGCGCGGTGGCCCCGGCTGGCGGGGCGCTGGCGCCTCGCTCCCGCCCCCAGGCCCTGGCCAGACCCCCTGTGCCGATGAGCAGACCCACCCAAGATTTTGGAGTCCCTCTTCTACAGAGAGGAAAGGCCAAACGGTCCTTCTCTTTCGCTTCCCCATAGGCTTGAATGAGCATCTAGCCTCCCCATCTTAGGGAGGCTTTGAGCACGGCCCTCACACCTTCTAGAGAAGCTCTGAGCCCATTTGGTCTGCATTTGCCCTGAGTAGGCAAAGTTGATAGACTTTGCATTGTCCAACGGTTTCCTGGGACTGGAGTCGTTGCCATGGTTACCGAGGGCCGGGCTGCAGCCTCCTACCATCCCCCACCCACAAGTCTCCCGCCGCTGAGGTCACCTCTTCAGAGATAAAGAGCCTCCCACCCAGAGCCCACATCCCCCGAGGGGACTCTCAGCCTATCACACCTTCCCCTAGGACTGAGCCGGCCCTCCAGGTCCCCCACCCCACCTCAGGGAGTTGCCAGGGTCCTGGAACAGCCTGGGCAACTTCCCAATGAGCCTCCGTTGATCTCGCAGCGCCAACCCCCGGTGTGCGGAGCTTCCCTCCGCACTTCTGAGGAACGCCCCCGGCTTCCAGACAAGTCCACGCTCTCAGAGACAACCCCGCAAGCCCGCCGACTTTCTGCGCCAGCCCCGGCACCCCAGAATCCTCACCTCCCAGGATTCCCAATGTCCCCATCAAGGTCCCACCTCCCAGAACCTTTCGACTTCCCAGAATCCGCCTGGGGACCCCTGCATCCCGCCAGGCACACCGAGACCGACCCTCCCCCACCCACAGTCCCATTCCCCGTTTCACAACCACCTCGCTGGTTCCTTCTCCAGGCGCGTGACTGACCCACTCCCCCCGCTCCTGGGGCATGGAGTTCGGGGCTAGGTGGGCTGCTTCTGGTGGCCAAGTGGAGGCGCTCTCGCAAGGAAGGCCTGGCGTCCAGGCAGCTCGGTGCTCTCCGGGGCTGGGTAGTTGCAGGAGACTGGGCGCCGTGCCAAGACGCTCCCAGATCCGCTTGGGGCTCCTTCCCTTCTCCGCTCTTTCCCACCGGGGACTTCTGGGAAATGCACGTGGAAAGCAGCGAACCTGTTTCTGTCTAATGTACGCGAGCCTTCCAAAGATGAGTGGGGTAAGACCCTGGATGCCCTGGAAGCTGCCCTGGCCCTGCACAAGTCCCTGAACCAGGCCCCTTTGCATCTGCATGCCCCGGGATCTGCCCACGCAGACCCCCACGTGTGGATCCCGCTCCTCCATGGCTCCCCACACGCAGACCTTCCTTGGGATGAAGCCTCCACCCCTGAGACTTGACTCCCTTGGATTGTCCAGGGACATTCCTTGCCGTGCCTCGCTTCCCTTCCCACATCTGCCACCTTGGGACCTATGGCCTCCTGGCTTCTCTCCGGTAGAATTGTTCACTTCTCTGCTCTTCCTCAGCTCTGTGCCTTCTGGAGAAGCATTTCCTAGATGAGGAGGTGAAACTGATCAACAAGAGGGGCGACCACAGGACCAAGCTCGGCAGGCTTGCTGGCCCGCAGGCGGGGCGGGGCGATGTGGGGCGGGGCGGGGCGAGTCATCTCTTTGGAAGGCTCAGCCTCCAGCACCACTAGGGTCTCTGGAGCCCAGAGGCGTGGGCGTGGGGGAGGGCACCGTTCCCCCAGCGCGCGGGCTCCTGCCCGAGCCCCTCCAGCCAGGAGGCCTCTTGCTAACTGCCCTCGTGTAGCCCCCTAAGGAGCCCTGAGGCAAGGGTCAACCATAAAGCTCTAGGCAGCAGGTGCCGATGGTGTGTGTGTGCGTGTCTGGCGCCGGGACTCTAGAAGGGTTGAACCCTCCCCCCGTGGGTGGCGTGCTCTAGGCACTTCAGGCCCGAGCCATTTCTGACTCCAGGAGGGTGGAGCTCAGTGGGTAGCAGGAAGCAGGCTGAGAGTTTTCCAGGGTAACAGCAAGCAGAAAGGGGTCCTGGGCACCTGGGAGTGACTATGGAAGTGAGCTCTGGAAAGCAAGCACAGGAGACTAGCTCTGGGGGCCGCTTCCCCCCTGCCCGCCCGCCCCTCGCCCGGGCTTGGAAGAGATGAGGCCCGTCTTGAACGCTAGGGTCTTCCCCAATGTCAAGCACACACTCGGTAGCAACCACTCCTGAGGAGCTGAGCAGCTGGAGCTTAAGATGGACGAGAAGTGCTGAGCTGGGGTTTTGGGTCTCGGTGGAGAAAGGAGAGGGGGAAAGTAGTGTTCCTATTCTCTACACGGGAACGGAAGAAGCTTGCAGCATCTCGGGGCAAGCCGGCAAACTGCTGTGTCAGCTCTGACCCCCATGCCTTTGGTTTCTGGGAGAAGAGGAATCGGGAAGTGGCTGCTAGGTGCCGTGGGCTCAGATCCATGCCCTCTTGCTCTCCGTACACAACAGGATCTGGTTGCGGGGGTTCCTGTGTCTGGCACAAGGCCGATGAGCCGGCACCCAAGACTCCTCACTCAGAGCTTCCTGTTCCCTTCCTTGGGATGGTGTGCTCACACATGCACATGTGGCCTCGGGAGCCTAGAACCATGAGGGGAAAAGTGCTTGCCTTTCTTCTTTGCCCCTGAAAATAGAGCCATCTCAGCGGAGCCCCGGAGAGATGCGTCAAGCCAGTGCGCCGGACCTTGCTGCCGTGATGGAAATGGCCTCCATCTGTGCTGTAGCCACGTGTGAAGAAGGGCTACTGTGTGGAGCCTCCTTCATCACACAGCTCCTTCCGCCCAAGAGAGCTTGAGCCGTGTGTTTGTCGCTTGCAAGTCCCAAGCAGGCAAACGAGGCCTCCCTTCCTTGAGAGAACACTGGCATTCAGACAGCAATCCCAATCTCTCCAGGGCAGCAGGAGGAAAGGAGGCACTGGGAAGCCACGGGTCAGCAAGCGGGGGGAGGCTTGGAGGCTCTGAATCCAAGAGGAGGGAGGGGCCTGTGGAGAGGTCCACCAAGCCCCCATGCCCCCATGTTGGACGACACCTGGACTCCTTCGATAGAGATGGATTTTTTTTCTGGCCATTTCTGGACACACGCCTCAAGCACACCCATTCCGCCCTGCCACCCCCCCAACCCCCTCCCCTGCCAAGCAAGCAGTGCACCGGCACACGTGAGGAGGGCCCTCCCCGTCACCAGAGCTTGGAGTTGGAAGAAACTCGAGGTGAACGCGGGGGTCTGCCACCCAGTGGGCTGAGCTCTGGATGGGAAGGGGATGGGAGGCGAGCCAGCCAGCGTAAGGTTCTAGGCTCAGCAGCCGGGCCTAGCACGCAAGTGGTCTCCTACCGGACTGAGCTGTTGGGGGGAAGACAGCCAGTTGCGTCCTGGGCAGGGGGGTTCCCCCGGAGGACACAGGAGTCGAGAGGGAGGCGCCAGAGTCTGGAGTCACGGGAGGGAGTTGAGAGACTCAGGGAACGAGTGGAGTCTGGTCGAGCAAGAAAAGGCCAGAGAGCGGTCCCGAGCATCCTCCAGCAGGAATGAGGGCCCAAGGGGTTGTGCCACTCCTGGCGTGGCCAGAGTGGGGGTGTGTGGCGATGGGGCCTGGGTGGGCCCCGGCCCTCACAGAGGGGGTCGAGGCTGGGAGGAGGAATCCCCCAGCGAAGCTGAGCACCCAGGTGGGGCTGGAGCCCAGAACACCTGAGGGCCCTGTGCTGGAGCCTGAGTTCTGCGGCTCCAAAGGAGGACCTCCGCACCCGGGTATCCCAAGTCCCTGAAAATGTCCCGTCTCTGGACGGAGTGCCCCATTGGTCGAGGCCGTCCAGGGAGGCCAGCGCCTGGTGGCTCCCAGGCCAGGCTAGGGCCTGGCACGCTCGGCACGGTCTAGAATTGGCAAGCCAGCGAGAGCTCTACGAGGCCAGCCTGGAAGGCAGCTGGCAGGCTTTCCCGAAACCTCTGGCACTGCAGGGCCAATGGCCCTAGGTAGGCCCGCCTGACCAGGTGGCGGGACTTTGGTTGGCGAGGAATCCCCCTCTGAAGAGGGACCAGGCTCTTGGCTTGGACCAGGGGAGCGATGGGATGCAGCGAGGTTCTCACATCAGCCCCAGATCTGGCCCAGGGGTGCCCACCCCCACAGCCCCTCCTGCCAGGGTCCCCGCCCCTCCCCCTGCCTTCCAATGCAGCCGCCTGCCCTCCCCCTCCGGGAAGTGTGAGGAAGGAAGACTTCTCCTCCCACCCTGGCCCCTAGCGCTGGTAGTTGGGCTCCGACTTGCCGCCAGGGGGCGGCTTTGGCGCTCCTGTTCTGCTTCTGTCTCTCGCACCGCTTTTGACGACGCGGGCGGCGGAGATGAGAAAACAGCTGTCCAGGAGGCAAGAGAAGACGTTCTCTTCTAGCCCAGCCCCCAGCCAGCAGACTCCTCTCACGTCAGTGACCTCTTTCAAGCCCGTGGCCAGCTGGTGGCCTGTGGTGAGTGCATTCTGGAACCCTGCTCCCCCGCACCGCGTTTGTTTTTCCTTGGCAGCCGACACGCTCCCCGAAGTGCGTTCGGTGGCTTGGGGCAGGATGTGTAAGGGGCCGCCCCCGTCCGGGCACTATGGCCGGCGGCGGCGGGGGGCAACTGCGAGTGGAGCCAAAGGCCCCCGCATCACAAATGGTTTCCCTCACCCCGCCCTCAGCCACGCCCCGTGCCCACCGTCTCCACGGCAACGAGGTGGGGCGGGGGCGGGGCGAGGCTCCTGGGGGCGGGCGGGAGGGGTGCCTCGCGTGCCAGTGCCAGGGAGGCGGTGGGCGCGGTGGCCCCGGCTGGCGGGGCGCTGGCGCCTCGCTCCCGCCCCCAGGCCCTGGCCAGACCCCCTGTGCCGATGAGCAGACCCACCCAAGATTTTGGAGTCCCTCTTCTACAGAGAGGAAAGGCCAAACGGTCCTTCTCTTTCGCTTCCCATAGGCTTGAATGAGCATCTAGCCTCCCCATCTTAGGGAGGCTTTGAGCACGGCCCTCACACCTTCTAGAGAAGCTCTGAGCCCATTTGGTCTGCATTTGCCCTGAGTAGGCAAAGTTGATAGACTTTGCATTGTCCAACGGTTTCCTGGGACTGGAGTCGTTGCCATGGTTACCGAGGGCCGGGCTGCAGCCTCCTACCATCCCCCACCCACAAGTCTCCCGCCGCTGAGGTCACCTCTTCAGAGATAAAGAGCCTCCCACCCAGAGCCCACATCCCCCGAGGGGACTCTCAGCCTATCACACCTTCCCCTAGGACTGAGCCGCCCTCCAGGTCCCCCACCCCACCTCAGGGAGTTGCCAGGGTCCTGGAACAGCCTGGGCAACTTCCCAATGAGCCTCCGTTGATCTCGCAGCGCCAACCCCCGGTGTGCGGAGCTTCCCTCCGCACTTCTGAGGAACGCCCCCGGCTTCCAGACAAGTCCACGCTCTCAGAGACAACCCCGCAAGCCCGCCGACTTTCTGCGCCAGCCCCGGCACCCCAGAATCCTCACCTCCCAGGATTCCCAATGTCCCCATCAAGGTCCCACCTCCCAGAACCTTTCGACTTCCCAGAATCCGCCTGGGGACCCCTGCATCCGCCAGGCACACCGAGACCGACCCTCCCCCACCCACAGTCCCATTCCCCGTTTCACAACCACCTCGCTGGTTCCTTCTCCAGGCGCATGACTGACCCACTCCCCCCGCTCCTGGGGCATGGAGTTCGGGCTAGGTGGGCTGCTTCTGGTGGCCCAAGTGGAGGCGCTCTCGCAAGGAAGGCCTGGCGTCCAGGCAGCTCGGTGCTCTCCGGGGCTGGGTAGTTGCAGGAGACTGGGCGCCGTGCCAAGACGCTCCCAGATCCGCTTGGGGCTCCTTCCCTTCTCCGCTCTTTCCCACCGGGGACTTCTGGGAAATGCACGTGGAAAGCAGCGAACCTGTTTCTGTCTAATGTACGCGAGCCTTCCAAAGATGAGTGGGGTAAGACCCTGGATGCCCTGGAAGCTGCCCTGGCCCTGCACAAGTCCCTGAACCAGGCCCCTTTGCATCTGCATGCCCCGGGATCTGCCCACGCAGACCCCCACGTGTGGATCCCGCTCCTCCATGGCTCCCCACACGCAGACCTTCCTTGGGATGAAGCCTCCACCCTGAGACTTGACTCCCTTGGATTGTCCAGGGACATTCCTTGCCGTGCCTCGCTTCCCTTCCCACATCTGCCACCTTGGGACCTATGGCCTCCTGGCTTCTCTCCGGTAGAATTGTTCACTTCTCTGCTCTTCCTCAGCTCTGTGCCTTCCTGGAGAAGCATTTCCTAGATGAGGAGGTGAAACTGATCAACAAGAGGGGCGACCACAGGACCAAGCTCGGCAGGCTTGCTGGCCCGCAGGCGGGGCGGGGCGATGTGGGGCGGGGCGGGGCGAGTCATCTCTTTGGAAGGCTCAGCCTCCAGCACCACTAGGGGTCTCTGGAGCCCAGAGGCCGTGGGCGTGGGGGAGGGCACCGTTCCCCCAGCGCGCGGGCTCCTGCCCGAGCCCCTCCAGCCAGGAGGCCTCTTGCTAACTGCCCTCGTGTAGCCCCCTAAGGAGCCCTGAGGCAAGGGTCAACCATAAAGCTCTAGGCAGCAGGTGCCGATGGTGTGTGTGTGCGTGTCTGGCGCCGGGACTCTAGAAGGGTTGAACCCTCCCCCCGTGGGTGGCGTGCTCTAGGCACTTCAGGCCCGAGCCATTTCTGACTCCAGGGAGGGTGGAGCTCAGTGGGTAGCAGGAAGCAGGCTGAGAGTTTTCCAGGGTAACAGCAAGCAGAAAGGGGTCCTGGGCACCTGGGAGTGACTATGGAAGTGAGCTCTGGAAAGCAAGCACAGGAGACTAGCTCTGGGGGCCGCTTCCCCCCTGCCCGCCCGCCCCTCGCCCGGGCTTGGAAGAGATGAGGCCCGTCTTGAACGCTAGGGTCTTCCCCAATGTCAAGCACACCCTCGGTAGCAACCACTCCTGAGGAGCTGAGCAGCTGGGAGCTTAAGATGGACGAGAAGTGCTGAGCTGGGGTTTTGGGTCTCGGTGGAGAAAGGAGAGGGGGAAAGTAGTGTTCCTATTCTCTACACGGGAACGGAAGAAGCTTGCAGCATCTCGGGGCAAGCCGGCAAACTGCTGTGTCAGCTCTGACCCCCATGCCTTTGGTTTCTGGGAGAAGAGGAATCGGGAAGTGGCTGCTAGGTGCCGTGGGCTCAGATCCATGCCCTCTTGCTCTCCGTACACAACAGGATCTGGTTGCGGGGGTTCCTGTGTCTGGCACAAGGCCGATGAGCCGGCACCCAAGACTCCTCACTCAGAGCTTCCTGTTCCCTTCCTTGGGGATGGTGTGCTCACACATGCACATGTGGCCTCGGGAGCCTAGAACCATGAGGGGAAAAGTGCTTGCCTTTCTTCTTTGCCCCTGAAAATAGAGCCATCTCAGCGGAGCCCCGGAGAGATGCGTCAAGCCAGTGCGCCGGACCTTGCTGCCGTGATGGAAATGGCCTCCATCTGTGCTGTAGCCACGTGTGAAGAAGGGCTACTGTGTGGAGCCTCCTTCATCACACAGCTCCTTCCCGCCCAAGAGAGCTTGAGCCGTGTGTTTGTCGCTTGCAAGTCCCAAGCAGGCAAACGAGGCCTCCCTTCCTTGAGAGAACACTGGCATTCCAGACAGCAATCCCAATCTCTCCAGGGCAGCAGGAGGAAAGGAGGCACTGGGAAGCCACGGGTCAGCAAGCGGGGGGAGGCTTGGAGGCTCTGAATCCAAGAGGAGGGAGGGGCCTGTGGAGAGGTCCACCAAGCCCCCATGCCCCCATGTTGGACGACACCTGGACTCCTTCGATAGAGATGGATTTTTTTTCTGGCCATTTCTGGACACACGCCTCAAGCACACCCATTCCGCCCTGCCACCCCCCAACCCCCTCCCCTGCCAAGCAAGCAGTGCACCGGCACACGTGAGGAGGGCCCTCCCCGTCACCAGAGCTTGGAGTTGGAAGAAACTCGAGGTGAACGCGGGGGTCTGCCACCCAGTGGGCTGAGCTCTGGATGGGAAGGGGATGGGAGGCGAGCCAGCCAGCGTAAGGTTCTAGGCTCAGCAGCCGGGCCTAGCACGCAAGTGGTCTCCTACCGGACTGAGCTGTTGGGGGGAAGACAGCCAGTTGCGTCCTGGGCAGGGGGGTTCCCCCGGAGGACACAGGAGTCGAGAGGGAGGCGCCAGAGTCTGGAGTCACGGGAGGGAGTTGAGAGACTCAGGGAACGAGTGGAGTCTGGTCGAGCAAGAAAAGGCCAGAGAGCGGTCCCGAGCATCCTCCAGCAGGAATGAGGGCCCAAGGGGTTGTGCCACTCCTGGCGTGGCCAGAGTGGGGGTGTGTGGCGATGGGGCCTGGGTGGGCCCCGGCCCTCACAGAGGGGGTCGAGGCTGGGAGGAGGAATCCCCCAGCGAAGCTGAGCACCCAGGTGGGGCTGGAGCCCAGAACACCTGAGGGCCCTGTGCTGGAGCCTGAGTTCTGCGGCTCCAAAGGAGGACCTCCGCACCCGGGTATCCCAAGTCCCTGAAAATGTCCCGTCTCTGGACGGAGTGCCCCATTGGTCGAGGCTGTCCAGGGAGGCCAGCGCCTGGTGGCTCCCAGGCCAGGCTAGGGCCTGGCACGCTCGGCACGGTCTAGAATTGGCAAGCCAGCGAGAGCTCTACGAGGCCAGCCTGGAAGGCAGCTGGCAGGCTTTCCCGAAACCTCTGGCACTGCAGGGCCAATGGCCCTAGGTAGGCCCGCCTGACCAGGTGGCGGGACTTTGGTTGGCGAGGAATCCCCCTCTGAAGAGGGACCAGGCTCTTGGCTTGGACCAGGGGAGCGATGGGATGCAGCGAGGTTCTCACATCAGCCCCAGATCTGGCCCAGGGGTGCCCACCCCCACAGCCCCTCCTGCCAGGGTCCCCGCCCCTCCCCCTGCCTTCCAATGCAGCCGCCTGCCCTCCCCCCTCCGGGAAGTGTGAGGAAGGAAGACTTCTCCTCCCACCCTGGCCCCTAGCGCTGGTAGTTGGGCTCCGACTTGCCGCCAGGGGGCGGCTTTGGCGCTCCTGTTTCTGCTTCTGTCTCTCGCACCGCTTTTGACGACGCGGGCGGGCGGAGATGAGAAAACAGCTGTCCAGGAGGCAAGAGAAGACGTTCTCTTCTAGCCCAGCCCCCAGCCAGCAGACTCCTCTCACGTCAGTGAGCTCTTTCAAGCCCGTGGCCAGCTGGTGGCCTGTGGTGAGTGCATTCTGGAACCCTGCTCCCCCGCACCGCGTTTGTTTTTCCTTGGCAGCCGACACGCTCCCCGAAGTGCGTTCGGTGGCTTGGGGCAGGATGTGTAAGGGCCGCCCCCGTCCGGGCACTATGGCCGGCGGCGGCGGGGGGCAACTGCGAGTGGAGCCAAAGGCCCCCGCATCACAAATGGTTTCCCTCACCCCGCCCTCAGCCACGCCCCGTGCCCACCGTCTCCACGGCAACGAGGTGGGGCGGGGGCGGGGCGAGGCTCCTGGGGGCGGGCGGGAGGGGTGCCTCGCGTGCCAGTGCCAGGGAGGCGGTGGGCCCGGTGGCCCCGGCTGGCGGGGCGCTGGCGCCTCGCTCCCGCCCCCAGGCCCTGGCCAGACCCCCTGTGCCGATGAGCAGACCCACCCAAGATTTTGGAGTCCCTCTTCTACAGAGAGGAAAGGCCAAACGGTCCTTCTCTTTCGCTTCCCCATAGGCTTGAATGAGCATCTAGCCTCCCCATCTTAGGGAGGCTTTGAGCACGGCCCTCACACCTTCTAGAGAAGCTCTGAGCCCATTTGGTCTGCATTTGCCCTGAGTAGGCAAAGTTGATAGACTTTGCATTGTCCAACGGTTTCCTGGGACTGGAGTCGTTGCCATGGTTACCGAGGGCCGGGCTGCAGCCTCCTACCATCCCCCACCCACAAGTCTCCCGCCGCTGAGGTCACCTCTTCAGAGATAAAGAGCCTCCCACCCAGAGCCCACATCCCCCGAGGGGACTCTCAGCCTATCACACCTTCCCCTAGGACTGAGCCGGCCCTCCAGGTCCCCCACCCCACCTCAGGGAGTTGCCAGGGTCCTGGAACAGCCTGGGCAACTTCCCAATGAGCCTCCGTTGATCTCGCAGCGCCAACCCCCGGTGTGCGGAGCTTCCCTCCGCACTTCTGAGGAACGCCCCCGGCTTCCAGACAAGTCCACGCTCTCAGAGACAACCCCGCAAGCCCGCCGACTTTCTGCGCCAGCCCCGGCACCCCAGAATCCTCACCTCCCAGGATTCCCAATGTCCCCATCAAGGTCCCACCTCCCAGAACCTTTCGACTTCCCAGAATCCGCCTGGGGACCCCTGCATCCCGCCAGGCACACCGAGACCGACCCTCCCCCACCCACAGTCCCATTCCCCGTTTCACAACCACCTCGCTGGTTCCTTCTCCAGGCGCGTGACTGACCCACTCCCCCCGCTCCTGGGGCATGGAGTTCGGGGCTAGGTGGGCTGCTTCTGGTGGCCCAAGTGGAGGCGCTCTCGCAAGGAAGGCCTGGCATCCAGGCAGCTCGGTGCTCTCCGGGGCTGGGTAGTTGCAGGAGACTGGGCGCCATGCCAAGACGCTCCCAGATCCGCTTGGGGCTCCTTCCCTTCTCCGCTCTTTCCCACCGGGGACTTCTGGGAAATGCGCGTGGAAAGCAGCGAACCTGTTTCTGTCTAATGTACGCGAGCCTTCCAAAGATGAGTGGGGTAAGACCCTGGACGCCCTGGAAGCTGCCCTGGCCCTGCACAAGTCCCTGAACCAGGCCCTTTTGCATCTGCATGCCCCGGGATCTGCCCACGCAGACCCCCACGTGTGGATCCCGCTCCTCCATGGCTCCCCACACGCAGACCTTCCTTGGGATGAAGCCTCCACCCTGAGACTTGACTCCCTTGGATTGTCCAGGGACATTCCTTGCCATGCCTCGCTTCCCTTCCCACATCTGCCACCTTGGGACCTATGGCCTCCTGGCTTCTCTCCGGTAGAATTGTTCACTTCTCTGCTCTTCCTCAGCTCTGTGCCTTCCTGGAGAAGCATTTCCTAGATGAGGAGGTGAAACTGATCAACAAGAGGGGCGACCACAGGACCAAGCTCGGCAGGCTTGCTGGCCCGCAGGCGGGGCGGGGCGATGTGGGGCGGGGCGGGGCGAGTCATCTCTTTGGAAGGCTCAGCCTCCAGCACCACTAGGGGTCTCTGGAGCCCAGAGGCCGTGGGCGTGGGGGAGGGCACCGTTCCCCCAGCGCGCGGGCTCCTGCCCGAGCCCCTCCAGCCAGGAGGCCTCTTGCTAACTGCCCTCGTGTAGCCCCCTAAGGAGCCCTGAGGCAAGGGTCAACCATAAAGCTCTAGGCAGCAGGTGCCGATGGTGTGTGTGTGCGTGTCTGGCGCCGGGACTCTAGAAGGGTTGAACCCTCCCCCCGTGGGTGGCGTGCTCTAGGCACTTCAGGCCCGAGCCATTTCTGACTCCAGGGAGGGTGGAGCTCAGTGGGTAGCAGGAAGCAGGCTGAGAGTTTTCCAGGGTAACAGCAAGCAGAAAGGGGTCCTGGGCACCTGGGAGTGACTATGGAAGTGAGCTCTGGAAAGCAAGCACAGGAGACTAGCTCTGGGGGCCGCTTCCCCCCTGCCCGCCCGCCCCTCGCCCGGGCTTGGAAGAGATGAGGCCCGTCTTGAACGCTAGGGTCTTCCCCAATGTCAAGCACACACTCGGTAGCAACCACTCCTGAGGAGCTGAGCAGCTGGGAGCTTAAGATGGCCGAGAAGTGCTGAGCTGGGGTTTTGGGTCTCGGTGGAGAAAGGAGAGGGGGAAAGTAGTGTTCCTATTCTCTACAGGGGAACGGAAGAAGCTTGCAGCATCTCGGGGCAAGCCGGCAAACTGCTGTGTCAGCTCTGACCCCCATGCCTTTGGTTTCTGGGAGAAGAGGAATCGGGAAGTGGCTGCTAGGTGCCGTGGGCTCAGATCCATGCCCTCTTGCTCTCCGTACACAACAGGATCTGGTTGCGGGGGTTCCTGTGTCTGGCACAAGGCCGATGAGCCGGCACCCAAGACTCCTCACTCAGAGCTTCCTGTTCCCTTCCTTGGGGATGGTGTGCTCACACATGCACATGTGGCCTCGGGAGCCTAGAACCATGAGGGGAAAAGTGCTTGCCTTTCTTCTTTGCCCCTGAAAATAGAGCCATCTCAGCGGAGCCCCGGAGAGATGCGTCAAGCCAGTGCGCCGGACCTTGCTGCCGTGATGGAAATGGCCTCCATCTGTGCTGTAGCCACGTGTGAAGAAGGGCTACTGTGTGGAGCCTCCTTCATCACACAGCTCCTTCCCGCCCAAGAGAGCTTGAGCCGTGTGTTTGTCGCTTGCAAGTCCCAAGCAGGCAAACGAGGCCTCCCTTCCTTGAGAGAACACTGGCATTCCAGACAGCAATCCCAATCTCTCCAGGGCAGCAGGAGGAAAGGAGGCACTGGGAAGCCACGGGTCAGCAAGCGGGGGGAGGCTTGGAGGCTCTGAATCCAAGAGGAGGGAGGGGCCTGTGGAGAGGTCCACCAAGCCCCCATGCCCCCATGTTGGACGACACCTGGACTCCTTCGATAGAGATGGATTTTTTTTCTGGCCATTTCTGGACACACGCCTCAAGCACACCCATTCCGCCCTGCCACCCCCCAACCCCCTCCCCTGCCAAGCAAGCAGTGCACCGGCACACGTGAGGAGGGCCCTCCCCGTCACCAGAGCTTGGAGTTGGAAGAAACTCGAGGTGAACGCGGGGGTCTGCCACCCAGTGGGCTGAGCTCTGGATGGGAAGGGGATGGGAGGCGAGCCAGCCAGCGTAAGGTTCTAGGCTCAGCAGCCGGGCCTAGCACGCAAGTGGTCTCCTACCGGACTGAGCTGTTGGGGGGAAGACAGCCAGTTGCGTCCTGGGCAGGGGGGTTCCCCCGGAGGACACAGGAGTCGAGAGGGAGGCGCCAGAGTCTGGAGTCACGGGAGGGAGTTGAGAGACTCAGGGAACGAGTGGAGTCTGGTCGAGCAAGAAAAGGCCAGAGAGCGGTCCCGAGCATCCTCCAGCAGGAATGAGGGCCCAAGGGGTTGTGCCACTCCTGGCGTGGCCAGAGTGGGGGTGTGTGGCGATGGGGCCTGGGTGGGCCCCGGCCCTCACAGAGGGGGTCGAGGCTGGGAGGAGGAATCCCCCAGCGAAGCTGAGCACCCAGGTGGGGCTGGAGCCCAGAACACCTGAGGGCCCTGTGCTGGAGCCTGAGTTCTGCGGCTCCAAAGGAGGACCTCCGCACCCGGGTATCCCAAGTCCCTGAAAATGTCCCGTCTCTGGACGGAGTGCCCCATTGGTCGAGGCCGTCCAGGGAGGCCAGCGCCTGGTGGCTCCCAGGCCAGGCTAGGGCCTGGCACGCTCGGCACGGTCTAGAATTGGCAAGCCAGCGAGAGCTCGACGAGGCCAGCCTGGAAGGCAGCTGGCAGGCTTTCCCGAAACCTCTGGCACTGCAGGGCCAATGGCCCTAGGTAGGCCCGCCTGACCAGGTGGCGGGACTTTGGTTGGCGAGGAATCCCCCTCTGAAGAGGGACCAGGCTCTTGGCTTGGACCAGGGGAGCGATGGGATGCAGCGAGGTTCTCACATCAGCCCCAGATCTGGCCCAGGGGTGCCCACCCCCACAGCCCCTCCTGCCAGGGTCCCCGCCCCTCCCCCTGCCTTCCAATGCAGCCGCCTGCCCTCCCCCTCCGGGAAGTGTGAGGAAGGAAGACTTCTCCTCCCACCCTGGCCCCTAGCGCTGGTAGTTGGGCTCCGACTTGCCGCCAGGGGGCGGCTTTGGCGCTCCTGTTTCTGCTTCTGTCTCTCGCACCGCTTTTGACGACGCGGGCGGGCGGAGATGAGAAAACAGCTGTCCAGGAGGCAAGAGAAGACGTTCTCTTCTAGCCCAGCCCCCAGCCAGCAGACTCCTCTCACGTCAGTGACCTCTTTCAAGCCCGTGGCCAGCTGGTGGCCTGTGGTGAGTGCATTCTGGAACCCTGCTCCCCCGCACCGCGTTTGTTTTTCCTTGGCAGCCGACACGCTCCCCGAAGTGCGTTCGGTGGCTTGGGGCAGGATGTGTAAGGGCCGCCCCCGTCCGGGCACTATGGCCGGCGGCGGCGGGGGGCAACTGCGAGTGGAGCCAAAGGCCCCCGCATCACAAATGGTTTCCCTCACCCCGCCCTCAGCCACGCCCCGTGCCCACCGTCTCCACGGCAACGAGGTGGGGCGGGGGCGGGGCGAGGCTCCTGGGGGCGGGCGGGAGGGGTGCCTCGCGTGCCAGTGCCAGGGAGGCGGTGGGCCCGGTGGCCCCGGCTGGCGGGGCGCTGGCGCCTCGCTCCCGCCCCCAGGCCCTGGCCAGACCCCCTGTGCCGATGAGCAGACCCACCCAAGATTTTGGAGTCCCTCTTCTACAGAGAGGAAAGGCCAAACGGTCCTTCTCTTTCGCTTCCCCATAGGCTTGAATGAGCATCTAGCCTCCCCATCTTAGGGAGGCTTTGAGCACGGCCCTCACACCTTCTAGAGAAGCTCTGAGCCCATTTGGTCTGCATTTGCCCTGAGTAGGCAAAGTTGATAGACTTTGCATTGTCCAACGGTTTCCTGGGACTGGAGTCGTTGCCATGGTTACCGAGGGCCGGGCTGCAGCCTCCTACCATCCCCCACCCACAAGTCTCCCGCCGCTGAGGTCACCTCTTCAGAGATAAAGAGCCTCCCACCCAGAGCCCACATCCCCCGAGGGGACTCTCAGCCTATCACACCTTCCCCTAGGACTGAGCCGGCCCTCCAGGTCCCCCACCCCACCTCAGGGAGTTGCCAGGGTCCTGGAACAGCCTGGGCAACTTCCCAATGAGCCTCCGTTGATCTCGCAGCGCCAACCCCCGGTGTGCGGAGCTTCCCTCCGCACTTCTGAGGAACGCCCCCGGCTTCCAGACAAGTCCACGCTCTCAGAGACAACCCCGCAAGCCCGCCGACTTTCTGCGCCAGCCCCGGCACCCCAGAATCCTCACCTCCCAGGATTCCCAATGTCCCCATCAAGGTCCCACCTCCCAGAACCTTTCGACTTCCCAGAATCCGCCTGGGGACCCCTGCATCCCGCCAGGCACACCGAGACCGACCCTCCCCCACCCACAGTCCCATTCCCCGTTTCACAACCACCTCGCTGGTTCCTTCTCCAGGCGCGTGACTGACCCACTCCCCCCGCTCCTGGGGCATGGAGTTCGGGGCTAGGTGGGCTGCTTCTGGTGGCCCAAGTGGAGGCGCTCTCGCAAGGAAGGCCTGGCGTCCAGGCAGCTCGGTGCTCTCCGGGGCTGGGTAGTTGCAGGAGACTGGGCGCCGTGCCAAGACGCTCCCAGATCCGCTTGGGGCTCCTTCCCTTCTCCGCTCTTTCCCACCGGGGACTTCTGGGAAATGCGCGTGGAAAGCAGCGAACCTGTTTCTGTCTAATGTACGCGAGCCTTCCAAAGATGAGTGGGGTAAGACCCTGGATGCCCTGGAAGCTGCCCTGGCCCTGCACAAGTCCCTGAACCAGGCCCCTTTGCATCTGCATGCCCCGGGATCTGCCCACGCAGACCCCCACGTGTGGATCCCGCTCCTCCATGGCTCCCCACACGCAGACCTTCCTTGGGATGAAGCCTCCACCCTGAGACTTGACTCCCTTGGATTGTCCAGGGACATTCCTTGCCGTGCCTCGCTTCCCTTCCCACATCTGCCACCTTGGGACCTATGGCCTCCTGGCTTCTCTCCGGTAGAATTGTTCACTTCTCTGCTCTTCCTCAGCTCTGTGCCTTCCTGGAGAAGCATTTCCTAGATGAGGAGGTGAAACTGATCAACAAGAGGGGCGACCACAGGACCAAGCTCGGCAGGCTTGCTGGCCCGCAGGCGGGGCGGGGCGATGTGGGGCGGGGCGGGGCGAGTCATCTCTTTGGAAGGCTCAGCCTCCAGCACCACTAGGGGTCTCTGGAGCCCAGAGGCCGTGGGCGTGGGGGAGGGCACCGTTCCCCCAGCGCGCGGGCTCCTGCCCGAGCCCCTCCAGCCAGGAGGCCTCTTGCTAACTGCCCTCGTGTAGCCCCCTAAGGAGCCCTGAGGCAAGGGTCAACCATAAAGCTCTAGGCAGCAGGTGCCGATGGTGTGTGTGTGCGTGTCTGGCGCCGGGACTCTAGAAGGGTTGAACCCTCCCCCCGTGGGTGGCGTGCTCTAGGCACTTCAGGCCCGAGCCATTTCTGACTCCAGGGAGGGTGGAGCTCAGTGGGTAGCAGGAAGCAGGCTGAGAGTTTTCCAGGGTAACAGCAAGCAGAAAGGGGTCCTGGGCACCTGGGAGTGACTATGGAAGTGAGCTCTGGAAAGCAAGCACAGGAGACTAGCTCTGGGGGCCGCTTCCCCCCTGCCCGCCCGCCCCTCGCCCGGGCTTGGAAGAGATGAGGCCCGTCTTGAACGCTAGGGTCTTCCCCAATGTCAAGCACACACTCGGTAGCAACCACTCCTGAGGAGCTGAGCAGCTGGGAGCTTAAGATGGACGAGAAGTGCTGAGCTGGGGTTTTGGGTCTCGGTGGAGAAAGGAGAGGGGGAAAGTAGTGTTCCTATTCTCTACAGGGGAACGGAAGAAGCTTGCAGCATCTCGGGGCAAGCCGGCAAACTGCTGTGTCAGCTCTGACCCCCATGCCTTTGGTTTCTGGGAGAAGAGGAATCGGGAAGTGGCTGCTAGGTGCCGTGGGCTCAGATCCATGCCCTCTTGCTCTCCGTACACAACAGGATCTGGTTGCGGGGGTTCCTGTGTCTGGCACAAGGCCGATGAGCCGGCACCCAAGACTCCTCACTCAGAGCTTCCTGTTCCCTTCCTTGGGGATGGTGTGCTCACACATGCACATGTGGCCTCGGGAGCCTAGAACCATGAGGGGAAAAGTGCTTGCCTTTCTTCTTTGCCCCTGAAAATAGAGCCATCTCAGCGGAGCCCCGGAGAGATGCGTCAAGCCAGTGCGCCGGACCTTGCTGCCGTGATGGAAATGGCCTCCATCTGTGCTGTAGCCACGTGTGAAGAAGGGCTACTGTGTGGAGCCTCCTTCATCACACAGCTCCTTCCCGCCCAAGAGAGCTTGAGCCGTGTGTTTGTCGCTTGCAAGTCCCAAGCAGGCAAACGAGGCCTCCCTTCCTTGAGAGAACACTGGCATTCCAGACAGCAATCCCAATCTCTCCAGGGCAGCAGGAGGAAAGGAGGCACTGGGAAGCCACGGGTCAGCAAGCGGGGGGAGGCTTGGAGGCTCTGAATCCAAGAGGAGGGAGGGGCCTGTGGAGAGGTCCACCAAGCCCCCATGCCCCCATGTTGGACGACACCTGGACTCCTTCGATAGAGATGGATTTTTTTTCTGGCCATTTCTGGACACACGCCTCAAGCACACCCATTCCGCCCTGCCACCCCCCAACCCCCTCCCCTGCCAAGCAAGCAGTGCACCGGCACACGTGAGGAGGGCCCTCCCCGTCACCAGAGCTTGGAGTTGGAAGAAACTCGAGGTGAACGCGGGGGTCTGCCACCCAGTGGGCTGAGCTCTGGATGGGAAGGGGATGGGAGGCGAGCCAGCCAGCGTAAGGTTCTAGGCTCAGCAGCCGGGCCTAGCACGCAAGTGGTCTCCTACCGGACTGAGCTGTTGGGGGGAAGACAGCCAGTTGCGTCCTGGGCAGGGGGGTTCCCCCGGAGGACACAGGAGTCGAGAGGGAGGCGCCAGAGTCTGGAGTCACGGGAGGGAGTTGAGAGACTCAGGGAACGAGTGGAGTCTGGTCGAGCAAGAAAAGGCCAGAGAGCGGTCCCGAGCATCCTCCAGCAGGAATGAGGGCCCAAGGGGTTGTGCCACTCCTGGCGTGGCCAGAGTGGGGGTGTGTGGCGATGGGGCCTGGGTGGGCCCCGGCCCTCACAGAGGGGGTCGAGGCTGGGAGGAGGAATCCCCCAGCGAAGCTGAGCACCCAGGTGGGGCTGGAGCCCAGAACACCTGAGGGCCCTGTGCTGGAGCCTGAGTTCTGCGGCTCCAAAGGAGGACCTCCGCACCCGGGTATCCCAAGTCCCTGAAAATGTCCCGTCTCTGGACGGAGTGCCCCATTGGTCGAGGCCGTCCAGGGAGGCCAGCGCCTGGTGGCTCCCAGGCCAGGCTAGGGCCTGGCACGCTCGGCACGGTCTAGAATTGGCAAGCCAGCGAGAGCTCTACGAGGCCATCCTGGAAGGCAGCTGGCAGGCTTTCCCGAAACCTCTGGCACTGCAGGGCCAATGGCCCTAGGTAGGCCCGCCTGACCAGGTGGCGGGACTTTGGTTGGCGAGGAATCCCCCTCTGAAGAGGGACCAGGCTCTTGGCTTGGACCAGGGGAGCGATGGGATGCAGCGAGGTTCTCACATCAGCCCCAGATCTGGCCCAGGGGTGCCCACCCCCACAGCCCCTCCTGCCAGGGTCCCCGCCCCTCCCCCTGCCTTCCAATGCAGCCGCCTGCCCTCCCCCTCCGGGAAGTGTGAGGAAGGAAGACTTCTCCTCCCACCCTGGCCCCTAGCGCTGGTAGTTGGGCTCCGACTTGCCGCCAGGGGGCGGCTTTGGCGCTCCTGTTTCTGCTTCTGTCTCTCGCACCGCTTTTGACGACGCGGGCGGGCGGAGATGAGAAAACAGCTGTCCAGGAGGCAAGAGAAGACGTTCTCTTCTAGCCCAGCCCCCAGCCAGCAGACTCCTCTCACGTCAGTGACCTCTTTCAAGCCCGTGGCCAGCTGGTGGCCTGTGGTGAGTGCATTCTGGAACCCTGCTCCCCCGCACCGCGTTTGTTTCCTTGGCAGCCGACACGCTCCCCGAAGTGCGTTCGGTGGCTTGGGGCAGGATGTGTAAGGGCCGCCCCCGTCCGGGCACTATGGCCGGCGGCGGCGGGGGGCAACTGCGAGTGGAGCCAAAGGCCCCCGCATCACAAATGGTTTCCCTCACCCCGCCCTCAGCCACGCCCCGTGCCCACCGTCTCCACGGCAACGAGGTGGGGCGGGGGCGGGTCGAGGCTCCTGGGGGCGGGCGGGAGGGGTGCCTCGCGTGCCAGTGCCAGGGAGTCGGTGGGCGCGGTGGCCCCGGCTGGCGGGGCGCTGGCGCCTCGCTCCCGCCCCCAGGCCCTGGCCAGACCCCCTGTGCCGATGAGCAGACCCACCCAAGATTTTGGAGTCCCTCTTCTACAGAGAGGAAAGGCCAAACGGTCCTTCTCTTTCGCTTCCCCATAGGCTTGAATGAGCATCTAGCCTCCCCATCTTAGGGAGGCTTTGAGCACGGCCCTCACACCTTCTAGAGAAGCTCTGAGCCCATTTGGTCTGCATTTGCCCTGAGTAGGCAAAGTTGATAGACTTTGCATTGTCCAACGGTTTCCTGGGACTGGAGTCGTTGCCATGGTTACCGAGGGCCGGGCTGCAGCCTCCTACCATCCCCCACCCACAAGTCTCCCGCCGCTGAGGTCACCTCTTCAGAGATAAAGAGCCTCCCACCCAGAGCCCACATCCCCCGAGGGGACTCTCAGCCTATCACACCTTCCCCTAGGACTGAGCCGGCCCTCCAGGTCCCCCACCCCACCTCAGGGAGTTGCCAGGGTCCTGGAACAGCCTGGGCAACTTCCCAATGAGCCTCCGTTGATCTCGCAGCGCCAACCCCCGGTGTGCGGAGCTTCCCTCCGCACTTCTGAGGAACGCCCCCGGCTTCCAGACAAGTCCACGCTCTCAGAGACAACCCCGCAAGCCCGCCGACTTTCTGCGCCAGCCCCGGCACCCCAGAATCCTCACCTCCCAGGATTCCCAATGTCCCCATCAAGGTCCCACCTCCCAGAACCTTTCGACTTCCCAGAATCCGCCTGGGGACCCCTGCATCCCGCCAGGCACACCGAGACCGACCCTCCCCCACCCACAGTCCCATTCCCCGTTTCACAACCACCTCGCTGGTTCCTTCTCCAGGCGCGTGACTGACCCACTCCCCCCGCTCCTGGGGCATGGAGTTCGGGGCTAGGTGGGCTGCTTCTGGTGGCCAAGTGGAGGCGCTCTCGCAAGGAAGGCCTGGCGTCCAGGCAGCTCGGTGCTCTCCGGGGCTGGGTAGTTGCAGGAGACTGGGCGCCGTGCCAAGACGCTCCCAGATCCGCTTGGGGCTCCTTCCCTTCTCCGCTCTTTCCCACCGGGGACTTCTGGGAAATGCACGTGGAAAGCAGCGAACCTGTTTCTGTCTAATGTACGCGAGCCTTCCAAAGATGAGTGGGGTAAGACCCTGGATGCCCTGGAAGCTGCCCTGGCCCTGCACAAGTCCCTGAACCAGGCCCCTTTGCATCTGCATGCCCCGGGATCTGCCCACGCAGACCCCCACGTGTGGATCCCGCTCCTCCATGGCTCCCCACACGCAGACCTTCCTTGGGATGAAGCCTCCACCCTGAGACTTGACTCCCTTGGATTGTCCAGGGACATTCCTTGCCGTGCCTCGCTTCCCTTCCCACATCTGCCACCTTGGGACCTATGGCCTCCTGGCTTCTCTCCGGTAGAATTGTTCACTTCTCTGCTCTTCCTCAGCTCTGTGCCTTCCTGGAGAAGCATTTCCTAGATGAGGAGGTGAAACTGATCAACAAGAGGGGCGACCACAGGACCAAGCTCGGCAGGCTTGCTGGCCCGCAGGCGGGGCGGGGCGATGTGGGGCGGGGCGGGGCGAGTCATCTCTTTGGAAGGCTCAGCCTCCAGCACCACTAGGGGTCTCTGGAGCCCAGAGGCCGTGGGCGTGGGGGAGGGCACCGTTCCCCCAGCGCGCGGGCTCCTGCCCGAGCCCCTCCAGCCAGGAGGCCTCTTGCTAACTGCCCTCGTGTAGCCCCCTAAGGAGCCCTGAGACAAGGGTCAACCATAAAGCTCTAGGCAGCAGGTGCCGATGGTGTGTGTTTGCGTGTCTGGCGCCGGGACTCTAGAAGGGTTGAACCCTCCCCCCGTGGGTGGCGTGCTCTAGGCACTTCAGGCCCGAGCCATTTCTGACTCCAGGGAGGGTGGAGCTCAGTGGGTAGCAGGAAGCAGGCTGAGAGTTTTCCAGGGTAACAGCAAGCAGAAAGGGGTCCTGGGCACCTGGGAGTGACTATGGAAGTGAGCTCTGGAAAGCAAGCACAGGAGACTAGCTCTGGGGGCCGCTTCCCCCCTGCCCGCCCGCCCCTCGCCCGGGCTTGGAAGAGATGAGGCCCGTCTTGAACGCTAGGGTCTTCCCCAATGTCAAGCACACACTCGGTAGCAACCACTCCTGAGGAGCTGAGCAGCTGGGAGCTTAAGATGGCCGAGAAGTGCTGAGCTGGGGTTTTGGGTCTCGGTGGAGAAAGGAGAGGGGGAAAGTAGTGTTCCTATTCTCTACAGGGGAACGGAAGAAGCTTGCAGCATCTCGGGGCAAGCCGGCAAACTGCTGTGTCAGCTCTGACCCCCATGCCTTTGGTTTCTGGGAGAAGAGGAATCGGGAAGTGGCTGCTAGGTGCCGTGGGCTCAGATCCATGCCCTCTTGCTCTCCGTACACAACAGGATCTGGTTGCGGGGGTTCCTGTGTCTGGCACAAGGCCGATGAGCCGGCACCCAAGACTCCTCACTCAGAGCTTCCTGTTCCCTTCCTTGGGGATGGTGTGCTCACACATGCACATGTGGCCTCGGGAGCCTAGAACCATGAGGGGAAAAGTGCTTGCCTTTCTTCTTTGCCCCTGAAAATAGAGCCATCTCAGCGGAGCCCCGGAGAGATGCGTCAAGCCAGTGCGCCGGACCTTGCTGCCGTGATGGAAATGGCCTCCATCTGTGCTGTAGCCACGTGTGAAGAAGGGCTACTGTGTGGAGCCTCCTTCATCACACAGCTCCTTCCCGCCCAAGAGAGCTTGAGCCGTGTGTTTGTCGCTTGCAAGTCCCAAGCAGGCAAACGAGGCCTCCCTTCCTTGAGAGAACACTGGCATTCCAGACAGCAATCCCAATCTCTCCAGGGCAGCAGGAGGAAAGGAGGCACTGGGAAGCCATGGGTCAGCAAGCGGGGGGAGGCTTGGAGGCTCTGAATCCAAGAGGAGGGAGGGGCCTGTGGAGAGGTCCACCAAGCCCCCATGCCCCCATGTTGGACGACACCTGGACTCCTTCGATAGAGATGGATTTTTTTTCTGGCCATTTCTGGACACACGCCTCAAGCACACCCATTCCGCCCTGCCACCCCCCAACCCCCTCCCCTGCCAAGCAAGCAGTGCACCGGCACACGTGAGGAGGGCCCTCCCCGTCACCAGAGCTTGGAGTTGGAAGAAACTCGAGGTGAACGCGGGGGTCTGCCACCCAGTGGGCTGAGCTCTGGATGGGAAGGGGATGGGAGGCGAGCCAGCCAGCGTAAGGTTCTAGGCTCAGCAGCCGGGCCTAGCACGCAAGTGGTCTCCTACCGGACTGAGCTGTTGGGGGGAAGACAGCCAGTTGCGTCCTGGGCAGGGGGGTTCCCCCGGAGGACACAGGAGTCGAGAGGGAGGCGCCAGAGTCTGGAGTCACGGGAGGGAGTTGAGAGACTCAGGGAACGAGTGGAGTCTGGTCGAGCAAGAAAAGGCCAGAGAGCGGTCCCGAGCATCCTCCAGCAGGAATGAGGGCCCAAGGGGTTGTGCCACTCCTGGCGTGGCCAGAGTGGGGGTGTGTGGCGATGGGGCCTGGGTGGGCCCCGGCCCTCACAGAGGGGGTCGAGGCTGGGAGGAGGAATCCCCCAGCGAAGCTGAGCACCCAGGTGGGGCTGGAGCCCAGAACACCTGAGGGCCCTGTGCTGGAGCCTGAGTTCTGCGGCTCCAAAGGAGGACCTCCGCACCCGGGTATCCCAAGTCCCTGAAAATGTCCCGTCTCTGGACGGAGTGCCCCATTGGTCGAGGCCGTCCAGGGAGGCCAGCGCCTGGTGGCTCCCAGGCCAGGCTAGGGCCTGGCACGCTCGGCACGGTCTAGAATTGGCAAGCCAGCGAGAGCTCTACGAGGCCATCCTGGAAGGCAGCTGGCAGGCTTTCCCGAAACCTCTGGCACTGCAGGGCCAATGGCCCTAGGTAGGCCCGCCTGACCAGGTGGCGGGACTTTGGTTGGCGAGGAATCCCCCTCTGAAGAGGGACCAGGCTCTTGGCTTGGACCAGGGGAGCGATGGGATGCAGCGAGGTTCTCACATCAGCCCCAGATCTGGCCCAGGGGTGCCCACCCCCACAGCCCCTCCTGCCAGGGTCCCCGCCCCTCCCCCTGCCTTCCAATGCAGCCGCCTGCCCTCCCCCTCCGGGAAGTGTGAGGAAGGAAGACTTCTCCTCCCACCCTGGCCCCTAGCGCTGGTAGTTGGGCTCCGACTTGCCGCCAGGGGGCGGCTTTGGCGCTCCTGTTTCTGCTTCTGTCTCTCGCACCGCTTTTGACGACGCGGGCGGGCGGAGATGAGAAAACAGCTGTCCAGGAGGCAAGAGAAGACGTTCTCTTCTAGCCCAGCCCCCAGCCAGCAGACTCCTCTCACGTCAGTGACCTCTTTCAAGCCCGTGGCCAGCTGGTGGCCTGTGGTGAGTGCATTCTGGAACCCTGCTCCCCCGCACCGCGTTTGTTTCCTTGGCAGCCGACACGCTCCCCGAAGTGCGTTCGGTGGCTTGGGGCAGGATGTGTAAGGGCCGCCCCCGTCCGGGCACTATGGCCGGCGGCGGCGGGGGGCAACTGCGAGTGGAGCCAAAGGCCCCCGCATCACAAATGGTTTCCCTCACCCCGCCCTCAGCCACGCCCCGTGCCCACCGTCTCCACGGCAACGAGGTGGGGCGGGGGCGGGTCGAGGCTCCTGGGGGCGGGCGGGAGGGGTGCCTCGCGTGCCAGTGCCAGGGAGTCGGTGGGCGCGGTGGCCCCGGCTGGCGGGGCGCTGGCGCCTCGCTCCCGCCCCCAGGCCCTGGCCAGACCCCCTGTGCCGATGAGCAGACCCACCCAAGATTTTGGAGTCCCTCTTCTACAGAGAGGAAAGGCCAAACGGTCCTTCTCTTTCGCTTCCCCATAGGCTTGAATGAGCATCTAGCCTCCCCATCTTAGGGAGGCTTTGAGCACGGCCCTCACACCTTCTAGAGAAGCTCTGAGCCCATTTGGTCTGCATTTGCCCTGAGTAGGCAAAGTTGATAGACTTTGCATTGTCCAACGGTTTCCTGGGACTGGAGTCGTTGCCATGGTTACCGAGGGCCGGGCTGCAGCCTCCTACCATCCCCCACCCACAAGTCTCCCGCCGCTGAGGTCACCTCTTCAGAGATAAAGAGCCTCCCACCCAGAGCCCACATCCCCCGAGGGGACTCTCAGCCTATCACACCTTCCCCTAGGACTGAGCCGGCCCTCCAGGTCCCCCACCCCACCTCAGGGAGTTGCCAGGGTCCTGGAACAGCCTGGGCAACTTCCCAATGAGCCTCCGTTGATCTCGCAGCGCCAACCCCCGGTGTGCGGAGCTTCCCTCCGCACTTCTGAGGAACGCCCCCGGCTTCCAGACAAGTCCACGCTCTCAGAGACAACCCCGCAAGCCCGCCGACTTTCTGCGCCAGCCCCGGCACCCCAGAATCCTCACCTCCCAGGATTCCCAATGTCCCCATCAAGGTCCCACCTCCCAGAACCTTTCGACTTCCCAGAATCCGCCTGGGGACCCCTGCATCCCGCCAGGCACACCGAGACCGACCCTCCCCCACCCACAGTCCCATTCCCCGTTTCACAACCACCTCGCTGGTTCCTTCTCCAGGCGCGTGACTGACCCACTCCCCCCGCTCCTGGGGCATGGAGTTCGGGGCTAGGTGGGCTGCTTCTGGTGGCCAAGTGGAGGCGCTCTCGCAAGGAAGGCCTGGCGTCCAGGCAGCTCGGTGCTCTCCGGGGCTGGGTAGTTGCAGGAGACTGGGCGCCGTGCCAAGACGCTCCCAGATCCGCTTGGGGCTCCTTCCCTTCTCCGCTCTTTCCCACCGGGGACTTCTGGGAAATGCACGTGGAAAGCAGCGAACCTGTTTCTGTCTAATGTACGCGAGCCTTCCAAAGATGAGTGGGGTAAGACCCTGGATGCCCTGGAAGCTGCCCTGGCCCTGCACAAGTCCCTGAACCAGGCCCCTTTGCATCTGCATGCCCCGGGATCTGCCCACGCAGACCCCCACGTGTGGATCCCGCTCCTCCATGGCTCCCCACACGCAGACCTTCCTTGGGATGAAGCCTCCACCCTGAGACTTGACTCCCTTGGATTGTCCAGGGACATTCCTTGCCGTGCCTCGCTTCCCTTCCCACATCTGCCACCTTGGGACCTATGGCCTCCTGGCTTCTCTCCGGTAGAATTGTTCACTTCTCTGCTCTTCCTCAGCTCTGTGCCTTCCTGGAGAAGCATTTCCTAGATGAGGAGGTGAAACTGATCAACAAGAGGGGCGACCACAGGACCAAGCTCGGCAGGCTTGCTGGCCCGCAGGCGGGGCGGGGCGATGTGGGGCGGGGCGGGGCGAGTCATCTCTTTGGAAGGCTCAGCCTCCAGCACCACTAGGGGTCTCTGGAGCCCAGAGGCCGTGGGCGTGGGGGAGGGCACCGTTCCCCCAGCGCGCGGGCTCCTGCCCGAGCCCCTCCAGCCAGGAGGCCTCTTGCTAACTGCCCTCGTGTAGCCCCCTAAGGAGCCCTGAGACAAGGGTCAACCATAAAGCTCTAGGCAGCAGGTGCCGATGGTGTGTGTTTGCGTGTCTGGCGCCGGGACTCTAGAAGGGTTGAACCCTCCCCCCGTGGGTGGCGTGCTCTAGGCACTTCAGGCCCGAGCCATTTCTGACTCCAGGGAGGGTGGAGCTCAGTGGGTAGCAGGAAGCAGGCTGAGAGTTTTCCAGGGTAACAGCAAGCAGAAAGGGGTCCTGGGCACCTGGGAGTGACTATGGAAGTGAGCTCTGGAAAGCAAGCACAGGAGACTAGCTCTGGGGGCCGCTTCCCCCCTGCCCGCCCGCCCCTCGCCCGGGCTTGGAAGAGATGAGGCCCGTCTTGAACGCTAGGGTCTTCCCCAATGTCAAGCACACACTCGGTAGCAACCACTCCTGAGGAGCTGAGCAGCTGGGAGCTTAAGATGGCCGAGAAGTGCTGAGCTGGGGTTTTGGGTCTCGGTGGAGAAAGGAGAGGGGGAAAGTAGTGTTCCTATTCTCTACAGGGGAACGGAAGAAGCTTGCAGCATCTCGGGGCAAGCCGGCAAACTGCTGTGTCAGCTCTGACCCCCATGCCTTTGGTTTCTGGGAGAAGAGGAATCGGGAAGTGGCTGCTAGGTGCCGTGGGCTCAGATCCATGCCCTCTTGCTCTCCGTACACAACAGGATCTGGTTGCGGGGGTTCCTGTGTCTGGCACAAGGCCGATGAGCCGGCACCCAAGACTCCTCACTCAGAGCTTCCTGTTCCCTTCCTTGGGGATGGTGTGCTCACACATGCACATGTGGCCTCGGGAGCCTAGAACCATGAGGGGAAAAGTGCTTGCCTTTCTTCTTTGCCCCTGAAAATAGAGCCATCTCAGCGGAGCCCCGGAGAGATGCGTCAAGCCAGTGCGCCGGACCTTGCTGCCGTGATGGAAATGGCCTCCATCTGTGCTGTAGCCACGTGTGAAGAAGGGCTACTGTGTGGAGCCTCCTTCATCACACAGCTCCTTCCCGCCCAAGAGAGCTTGAGCCGTGTGTTTGTCGCTTGCAAGTCCCAAGCAGGCAAACGAGGCCTCCCTTCCTTGAGAGAACACTGGCATTCCAGACAGCAATCCCAATCTCTCCAGGGCAGCAGGAGGAAAGGAGGCACTGGGAAGCCATGGGTCAGCAAGCGGGGGGAGGCTTGGAGGCTCTGAATCCAAGAGGAGGGAGGGGCCTGTGGAGAGGTCCACCAAGCCCCCATGCCCCCATGTTGGACGACACCTGGACTCCTTCGATAGAGATGGATTTTTTTTCTGGCCATTTCTGGACACACGCCTCAAGCACACCCATTCCGCCCTGCCACCCCCCAACCCCCTCCCCTGCCAAGCAAGCAGTGCACCGGCACACGTGAGGAGGGCCCTCCCCGTCACCAGAGCTTGGAGTTGGAAGAAACTCGAGGTGAACGCGGGGGTCTGCCACCCAGTGGGCTGAGCTCTGGATGGGAAGGGGATGGGAGGCGAGCCAGCCAGCGTAAGGTTCTAGGCTCAGCAGCCGGGCCTAGCACGCAAGTGGTCTCCTACCGGACTGAGCTGTTGGGGGGAAGACAGCCAGTTGCGTCCTGGGCAGGGGGGTTCCCCCGGAGGACACAGGAGTCGAGAGGGAGGCGCCAGAGTCTGGAGTCACGGGAGGGAGTTGAGAGACTCAGGGAACGAGTGGAGTCTGGTCGAGCAAGAAAAGGCCAGAGAGCGGTCCCGAGCATCCTCCAGCAGGAATGAGGGCCCAAGGGGTTGTGCCACTCCTGGCGTGGCCAGAGTGGGGGTGTGTGGCGATGGGGCCTGGGTGGGCCCCGGCCCTCACAGAGGGGGTCGAGGCTGGGAGGAGGAATCCCCCAGCGAAGCTGAGCACCCAGGTGGGGCTGGAGCCCAGAACACCTGAGGGCCCTGTGCTGGAGCCTGAGTTCTGCGGCTCCAAAGGAGGACCTCCGCACCCGGGTATCCCAAGTCCCTGAAAATGTCCCGTCTCTGGACGGAGTGCCCCATTGGTCGAGGCCGTCCAGGGAGGCCAGCGCCTGGTGGCTCCCAGGCCAGGCTAGGGCCTGGCACGCTCGGCACGGTCTAGAATTGGCAAGCCAGCGAGAGCTCTACGAGGCCAGCCTGGAAGGCAGCTGGCAGGCTTTCCCGAAACCTCTGGCACTGCAGGGCCAATGGCCCTAGGTAGGCCCGCCTGACCAGGTGGCGGGACTTTGGTTGGCGAGGAATCCCCCTCTGAAGAGGGACCAGGCTCTTGGCTTGGACCAGGGGAGCGATGGGATGCAGCGAGGTTCTCACATCAGCCCCAGATCTGGCCCAGGGGTGCCCACCCCCACAGCCCCTCCTGCCAGGGTCCCCGCCCCTCCCCCTGCCTTCCAATGCAGCCGCCTGCCCTCCCCCTCCGGGAAGTGTGAGGAAGGAAGACTTCTCCTCCCACCCTGGCCCCTAGCGCTGGTAGTTGGGCTCCGACTTGCCGCCAGGGGGCGGCTTTGGCGCTCCTGTTTCTGCTTCTGTCTCTCGCACCGCTTTTGACGACGCGGGCGGGCGGAGATGAGAAAACAGCTGTCCAGGAGGCAAGAGA
>NW_026688595.1:0-31022 GCF_030445035.2 Dasypus novemcinctus
AATTGAGCCCATGAAAAATCGGATTAGAAAGCCATTTCATTGTCTGTTCTTTATATTATTCCTCTAACAAATAACTCTTCACTTTGTTGTGTCAAGACAATAACCATCTCAATTTTTTAAAAATGCATTAAACCTTTCCTTAAGGTCACTCTGATGACCTCAGGTATGGTCTCTTTTAGGATGAACTTCTATGGTCATGAACAAAAGTAATGTGCTCTTCGAGCCCATTGGCAGGGCGGCTGGGGGCGACCTAGGGAAGGGAAGTGGTCTTTCCAGGCCTTCTGCACAGGAGGTAAGGCTCAGGTGCATGGGGTTTGGCGTGCGCCCCGTCCTGGAAGTCCCTGCAGCACTACGGCAGTGATCCTGGGCCTGGGCTTGGTGTGGGCTGTGGGACTTCCTGGGACAGGAGTGGGGGCCGCTCACCTCCACCAATGCATGGCCTAGGGCAGGCAGCAGCAGGCCCTAAGCATGCAGCAGCATGGAGGACTAGGAGATGACTGTGAGCATGGTGAGCTGGTGGGCAGGGAGCCCCAAAAGAGTGATGCATGAAGCACTGGAGCAGCAGGTACAGCAGCGCCGTGGAGGGACCCTAGCAGGGAAACCTTGGGCTCTGAAGAGTCCCCGTCAGGGCCCCACAGTGCTGCGTTCACTGGCACCCTGGTGGACTGCAGTCCCTAGGGGGCTAGCAAGTGTGGCCTGAGCCCAGCAGCAGAGCTGGAACAAGCTGGGGAGGGATACGCCTGCCTGGGTGGTGGCATTAGTTGGTCTGGACCCTTCCGCCAAGATCCTGGTCAAGCTGGGCCTCCTCTGGGCCGAATGCCAGTCCCCAGAGCCCATTATCTTGGTTGGACATAGTGGGGAAGGGTCACTGGGTAGCCCAGAGAGATATCAAGCAGAAGTGGACAGGTGTTCCCAGTCCAGCAGGACACCGATGGGGCCACACAAACGCACTTTCTCACCAGCAAGCATAGGCCCTCCTAAGGTCCGAATTCTCCCAGCCCAAGCCTTCTTGTGGGCTGAACACTTGTGAAGCTGGTTCTCCTGATTTATGTCTGGGCAGAGTTCGGTGTGGGTGGGCTCTGGCCTTTGGTTGACCACTGAAGGACAGCAAGCTGTCAGCAGGACCCGGAGTGCTTTTGTGTGACTGTCCCAGGTCTCCCTATGCTTTTCACTGTAGCATCCCCACACCTCACACCATGAGGAGTACCAGGTGCACCCATGTAGACACACCAACCCACATGCCCAAGCTCTGGACACATGCCCCAGACTTCCAGTCCCTGGTTCACCCTTTAGGACTCAGAGGACATGTCATGGGTGCAATGAGAAATATAAGCAGAAGGGGTAGAATCTCTGGTAAATTATAAATAAGAACAGCATAAGTCAGAATCTTCAAGATGTATTTAAACTCGCAATCAGAGAAAAATTCTTAGCTACAAAAGCTTATCTGTGTAAACATGAAAGAACAAAACTCAATGAGTCATATTTTCAACTCAAAAAGCTAGATACAAGCAAGAGAAGCCAAAACAAATTATAAATTTTAAATACTAAAGACAGAAGCAGAAGTTAAGGAGGGTGAAAACAAAAATAATGAATCAAATCCCGTTTTTAAACCAACAAGATAGACAAGCTGCTAGGTATTTAATCAAGGAAAAAGAGAAACTCTAATAGTATGAATATTAATATTGATATTGAAGAGGGAAGTTTGGAAAAACAAAATGAAATACATGTTACTTCGGAAAATGCCGTTTATTCTAATTAACACCAGGAGAGACAAGAGCTTTAAAAGACTCATTTTTAACCGAAGAAATGAAGAAAGTTATCCAGGAACTAAGCACATGACATTACCAGATCCAGAGAGTGTCCTAGGTGAATCCTCCAGCCATTCAAGACCATGCAGTTCCCAAATGACATAAGTCATAAGTCAAATGACATAAGTCATTTTGGAGCATAGAAAACAAAGGAGAGCCTCCAAATCGTCTTTGTGAAACAAGAATTACATAATTCCCTAACCTGATAGTGGCAGCCCCCACCGACAAAACTAAACACCACTGACTAGCCAAGGTCCTTTATGAAGATTAATGTAGAAATCCTAAATAAAATATTGTTGCACAGACATCAAAAGGACAATAAGAAATCAGTACAACATGGCCAGGTAGCATTTACTCCAGGAATACAAAATGGTTCAATATTAGGAAGACTTTTCATGTAATTTAGCATCCAGCACCCATATATACTAAAAATTCAATTGTAAATAAAGGGAAACAACCTGAGCCTTTCCTACCAAAGTGAAGGACAAGGCCAACTGCACACTGCCTCCACTGCCATTTAATGGAGGCTGCAACCTATGCAAGGGGCAAGAAAAAGCAATAAGAGACAAGAGAATGAAAATGATCTCTCTTTGCGGGTGGGAGGATAATATACCTGGAGAACCCTAGAGAAACATTTAAGGAATTCCACAAGGTTGTGTGATGCAGAATTACATTTGAAAATCAAAAGCCTCAGCATATTAAAAAAAATAACTTGTCAGAAAACACAATGGAAGGCAAAACAAACTTCATATAAAAGCCAGAGAAAGGATAAAAGGTTTAGGAATGGTATTGATAAGACACTGTAAGACTTCTATTTAATACATCGTACAATGTTTCTTAAGACACAAAAGCAGACTTGGACAACAGAAAAGACACCTGTTGCCGTTGGATTTCTTTTAACAGTGGGGACTTAGTGGTTTATAAGCTTACAGTTTCGAGGCTGAGGAAAACATCCACATCAAGGCGATGTGGCAATGCTTTCTCCTGTGTGGATCCTGGACTTCTCTGTGACAGGGCAGGGTGAGTGGCGGCATCTGCTGGTCTCTCACTTTGCTTCCCAGTTTCGCTGCTTTTGTCTTCTTGCTTCCATGCCCTTCTCTCTCTTTGTCTGAAAGTCATACTCTTATGAAGGACTCCAGTAAGAAGAATATGACCAAGGCTGAATGAGGTGGGTCACATCCTAAGTTAAGTGCCTCCTCACCAAAGATCCGACTTACATTTGTCCACACCCGCAGGAATGGATCAACTTTAAGGATACACACATTTCTGGGCTCCATACAGCCACAAACCATCGACTCCATGCTCCAGACCCCATAAAGACATGTTCTTTCCATATGCATGATACGTCCATTCCCTCACAATACCCCCAAAGACTTCAATAATTTTGGTACCAATATTTAGTAAAAAGAGTAAAAAGAGATAAAAAATTGGTTGCAGGTATGGTCTGTGCTGGGCCACAATTCCCCTCAACTGTGGACCTTTGAAATTTAGGAAGCAAGTTCTGCTTCCCATATGTAATGGAGGGAGAGTCATAGGATAAAAATTTCCCTTTCCGTGGGGAAAAAAATCGGAAGAAGAGCCAGGTTCACGGGTCCCAAACAACTCTGAAACCCAACAAGGCACACTCCATTAGATTTCAAGGTCTGAGAGTCATCTACAAAACGATGCCTTCTCCGCTGGGCTGGATGGAGCAGCAGCCCCACCCTATCCAAGGGCTTGTGCAGTGGCTGGGCTCGCCACAAACACTGGGGTGAAAGTGCCAATACCTCCAAGCCCTGGGGTGATGGCCAGGCTCTCCCCTCCACCCTCATCAGGCACCAGGGTGGCGGCAGGACTCTGGGCTGTGCTCTCATCGACAGTGGTGTGGTGTCCAGCCTCTCCTGATGCCCCTGAGAAACCTGGGGCAGTGAGGCTCTTCCTGAACGATGGGGTGGAAGGCCCACTCTCTCCAAACCGGGGCCTGCTCACCCTTTCAACATATGTGGGTGCTTCTGCCCTCCTGTCCCGAGATGAGGTCTTCAGGCCAGACCTCAGCTTCCGTGGTTCTCCCTTTGAAGTCATTTTTCCTTCAAGCTGTCCCTTTTGTCCAGGCTGGCAGTGGTTCTGTTCCTACAGATCTCGCAAAGAACTTGTCCTTTTCGCACATAGTACACTGGGGTCCAAGACCACCAGAAGGCAGGCCTTTCCACAGAGCCTTCCTGAGTAAATGCCCCTCCGATCCTGACTTGCACTGAATTGGCTACCGACTCTGCGTTCAGGTAAAGTGTCACCTGGAGCACTATTCTTTGGGTGCTCCTTCTCTGGAGGCTCTTAATTTCTCAAGCCATTATTTTCTGCTTTCTTTGTGCCTGGGAGCTTGGTTCTCGGCTTAACCCTTTCCTTTCGCTTTTTATGGAGGACAGAAGTAGGAGCCAGGTGGCAGTTTCCACAGTTAGTCTGGACTTCTCTTTATCCACATATGCAAGTTCATCACTTTCAGGTTCTGCCTTCACTCTGGTATCAGGGGTCAGTAGTGCCAAGTTCTTTGCCACTTTCAAACAAGGATCACCTTTTCTTTCTGGGGTGCAATGACATAGTCACCATTTCTGTCCAAGGCTTCTGTCTTCATTGACACAGCGTTGCCTGCGCCAAGTATCAGCAATGGGTTGGGCTTGTATCACGGGGGTTTTATTTTGGGTAAAAGCTTACAGTTTCAAGGCTGTGAAACGTCCAACTCAAAGCACCACTGGAGATGCTTTCTCACCAAAGTCAGCAATGGGTGATCCTGGTGTCCCACCACGTGACGAAGAGGGCGGCCGATCCCTGCCGTGGTCCCTGTCTTCCCCTCCAGAACCTGCCATCTCCCAGAGCACATCTGTGGGCAACCAGGCCTAGGGCTTGAGTCTTTGTGGAGGTCCTCTCTCGGTCTCACCTGCTCTGCTGTCTTCCTGGGTTCAGCTGTGGGCTATCAGGCACATGGCTTGTCTTGTCTCTTTGGCCTTGAGTTGCTCCATGGAGCCAGCCTCATGGGGGTTTTGTGCTTGAGCACAAGGCTGCTAGCTGTCCATGAGTTCTCTCTCACATGGCAGGGTCAAAACTGCCGGCTTCCTTTCTCCGTGTCTCCATTTAAGTACAGCTCCAGGAAAAGAACAGAGACCCAACTTGAGTCCCACTTCACTGAGGCAGCCCAATCAAAAGGGCCCCACACCCACAGGAATGCATTCATTTCCAGTACACAATCTTTTCCTTTGGGGGATTCAGAGAAGAACTTCAAACTGCCACAGCCTCACCAGAAGCACCTTTAGTGTCCACATGTCTATCAACGGTCTCTTCAGAGCAACCTAGGCCTTTCCTACCGAGTGCCTGGCAGTTCCTTACTGAATTAAAAGGTCTTTTGTAACTTTTTTGTTGTTGTTGTTGTTGTTGGTATTTCCACCAGCAGCAATTCCACTTTCCTGGTACCACAATCTGTTCGAGTTTGCTAAAGCTGCTCAATCAGACACTGTAAAAGAGGTTGACTGGTAATAATGGGAATTTACTAGGTTACAAGCGTACAGTTCCGAGGTGGAGAAAAATGTCTGCATCAAGGCATGGTGGGGCAATGGCTTCTACCCGAAGCCTGGCTGCCGGCGACCCTGGACTCCTCTGTCACGTGGCAAGGCACATGGCAGGATCTGCTGCTCTTTCGCTTCTCTTCTGGGTTTTGTTGCCTTTGGCTCTGTGACTTTCTCTCTCTTTGTCTGAATTTCATACTCTTCTAAAGGACTCCCGTAAGAAGACTAAGAAGCCTCCTGAATGAGGTGGGCCGCATCCTAAGTGAAGAGCCTACACACCAAAAAGATCCTACTTACACTGGGCCTGCACGCCCAGGAAGGGATTAATTTTAAGAACATCCTTTTCCAGGGTCCACACAGCTTCACAGCACCACACACGGGCTGGCATAAGTGTTAGGCCTCAAAGCAAGGCCTTTATGGATAAGCAGAGATGGCATGAAGAAAACTTCAACACGAGAGTTAGGCAAAATCACATTTATTACGTCTGCAGAGGTGAGGAGCCAAGGCCAGTCAAAGTGACTCAGACCCGACTCCCCGTGCTGCAGTTTCACTCTTGTTTAAATACCCAAGTTACTACTTAGCATTTGCTTTGATTATCCATTAGTTTTTATGCATATGGATGAACACACATAGCTGGTTATATAATTGTATGATTAGTATGTTCAGGGAATCATGCATGCACATACATTGCAAGATCAAGAAAGGGGCGGATAACTCCACCCCTGGGTGGGAATTTTACTATGTTAATTAAGCAAGTTAAAGTGAGGACAGCAAGGGGCTGCTTCTACACAAGTCCGGCCAACTGGTTGAAGCTGGTTTTCATACGTCATTGCTTCAACAGGATATTCTTGACCACCAAAGTGGAATTTGGCCCAAAGAGAGGGTTACGTTTAATTACCTTCTGATTTACATACAATTCTTTTCTTTGTATCCTAGCAACAGGGAGAGAAACAAGTTACTTTCAGGTATTCGGTCATCCTACATCCATCATAAGCAACGGGGATTTATAAATATTAGCTTACGGTTCCAAGGCAAAAGGAAAGTCCAAATTGAGGTGTCATCTAGGTGATGCTTGCTTTCTTCTCAAATACAGGCATTCTGGTGCTGGCTGCTGGCTATCCTTGCCTCCTTTGTCGCATGGTAAGGCACTTGGCGGCCTCTGCTGGCCTCTGACTTCTCCTCCTGGTTCTGTGGGTTTCAGCTTCTGGCTGCTCGCTCCGTACCTTCCCCCACTCCACCCCCCCCCCCCCAACTGCCTCCATTTCACTCTGTTGCTGCAGGACTCCAGGAGCAAGATTAAGGCCCATCCTGCCTGAGCTGGGACACACCTTCTTAACTGAAGGAACCCCCCAAAAGGTCCTACCTACAGTGGATTCCCCCCCACAGGAAAGGATTCGGTTGTCTGGGGCCCATACAGCTGGCAACCACCACAATCCGTGCCTGATAGCAGGCACAAAAAACAAACCTCACGGAAGAAACACTTAAGAATGAGAGCTAAAACATTCGTGAGGATGTAGAGAAGAAAGTGGTTATGGCCTCAGGGTGAAGCAGCATTTGTTCTAAGCAACTCAGGAAAAGCACGGCCGTGAGGCTCAATGTCTGGAATAGAGCAATTCCTCCTGTCAACCCAGGAGGAAGATCCACTGCCCCATTGAAAAAGGGCCAAGAGGAGAAAGAGCTCTTTTAAGGAAAAGCAAAGAATTCAAATGGCAGGTCAGCCTCAAAAGATGCCAGTCTTATTCGTGCTGGCAGAAATGTGGAAGAAGGTCCCACACAAGTACCACTGTACTGCCAGGAGACGGGCAAAACTAAGAAATCCGCTCCATGAGGTGCTGGTGCGTCTCTGTCGCCACGGGAACTCAATCTGCTGCTGGGAGGAGCACCAGAGAAGGAGTTGGCATCCGTGAGCCTGTGCCCTGGCAAGTCCAGGCCCACAGCCTGTGCGGAGCGCCAGCGCTCGTGCCGGAGGTGAGACTGTCCAGGGCAGCGTGGCTGATTAAGCAGCCCCCCCCCCCCCCCCCCCCAGTTCCCGGGCGCCCGCGGCCGTGAGCCAGGAGGACCCAGCCGAGGCGCAGCCCCAGGACCGGCAGGCGGCAGTGGACAGGAAGCCGGCGGCCCAGCACAAGCCAGCCCGAGCCCCGCAGCCACCAGGGAGCGGCGGAGTGCGCGGGGAAGAGGCCGACACCAAGGAAGCTGGGAGCCACTGCTGAGGGACACGGCCCTCCTTGGTTTTCCCGCCAAGCTGAGAAAGCGGGAGAAGGGCGTGACCTCCACGCGAAACCCCGCACAGCGCCAGGCGCTGCCGGGCGGGGAGGGGGCCTGGCTGGACTTCCACGGGGCGTCGGGGAAGCTGGGCTCCCCACGTGGCGCGGGGGGCTCTTCGGGAGCCTGCCCTCCTTGCTAAGGTTCCGGGGCGGTAAGACGGAAAACTACTGGGCACGAGAACGCGCACAGCCACGGGCCCGAGCCCACCGGCGGCCGGGGAGGTGGGGGCCCCGCTCGCCGTCACCGCTCGCCGTCACCGCTCGCCGTCACCGCTCGCCGTCACCGCTCGCCGTCACCGCTCGCCGTCACCGCTCGCCGTCACCGCTCGCCGTCACCGCTCGCCGTCACCGCTCGCCGTCACCGCTCGCCGTCACCGCTCGCCGTCACCGCTCGCCGTCACCGCTCGCCGTCACCGCTCGCCGTCACCGCTCGCCGTCACCGCTCGCCGTCACCGCCAGGGGGCGGGGCTCCCGGGCCCCGCCTCGCGCCTGCGCGCTGCATCCACCAATCAGCGCCGCGCCCGCCTCAGCGTGGCTGGCTGTTTGGGGCCCGCCGAGTGGAGCGCCGCGCCTCAGGGGAGCGTCGCGCCTGAAGGAAGCCGCGGCCTCAGGTGAGGAGGGACGCGCGGCGGGGGGCGGCGGGGGGCGGCGGGGGGCGGCGGGGCGGCCCTCGCGTTCACCTCTTCAGGTGTGAGGAGGGAAAGCGGCTGCGCGGCGCGGGGGCGGCGGGGCGAGTCTTCCGCCCAGCCGGGGGCCTCTGAGGGGAAGGCGGGGCTCTCCGAGGGCCGGGCCGGGCCTGGGCGGCGGGGGCGAGGGGGCAGCCCGCGCGCTGGACGGCTCCCGCGAGGGCCTGAGCGGGCCTGAGCGCGGCCCCCTCCGGCCAGCCCCGGTCAGCCGGGCCGGGCTCCGGGGCGCCGCCTCGGCCTGTGGGCCCCGGCTCCCGCCGCGTCCGCCCTCCTGGGTGCAGGGGGTGCGCTCTGGCGCCCGCCGCTCGCGCCGTCGCTGCTCCCGGCCTGCTGGCGGCGGCCCTGCCCAAGCCGTGGGTCCCCGCGGCCCGAGGTGCAGCGGCCCGGCCCAGCGGCGACCCCGGGCGGGCGGGGCCGCGGGGAGCACGGCGCGGAGCTGGCCTTTAACGGAGAGAATCCGCCCTCGACGTCCTCGAGGGAAAGCTCCGATTTATTTCAAGCGTACGGGACTCTGGAGGTTTAAGAGATCTCTTTCTACAGCGAGGAAACGTCTGGGGATGGCGTCCCGTGGAAGAAAGCGTGTGAGGAAATCGGGGACGCCAGCCTGGGAGGAGGCGGCGACAGGAGCCCCTGACAGGAGGAGAGAAGATAGCACAGGCCCGAGGGGTGCAGGGAAGGATGGCCCCCAAGGTACGGTACGCCCCAGACCTTGGCAAATATGGCGCATCTGGCAGTGGCAAGTCTCCCACAGCCCCCTCGTTTTGAACCCACAACTTCTTACGCAAATACAACCGTATTCTTGGCAAAGGTTTCGTGTACTTTGCTCCTCCTTCGATTCTCGTGCCCCCTATCCGAGGGACGGAAGCTTTTGTAGCATCTCTTCTTGCCTTGTACAGGCCCCGTGATTTCTAAAATGTCTGCTTTACAATGCAGAGTTTACTAGGACAGTGACCTTGCAGTGACCTGCATGATTGCCTCTCCAAAGTGGTCCTGGACCCTGATTTAACCTCATCTGCCCGGCAGAGAAGGGATTCCGTTTATAGGGCGACTTGAAAACTTTTGGTTGGCGAAAAGCCTAAAAGACTCCACAGTGAAGATGTCCACCCCACCCAAAGTCACCAAAATAACCTACATAACTTAAAAATCTTTCATCTTGTTTATTCTCGATGCAGGAAAGACCCCAGGAGTTGATAAGCGTGGGGAAAAAACACCGCCTGCAGAAACAACTGAGGAAGCTGTGGGGTAATGTGTTTAAAGTAATTTTTGCCTGTCAGGTAAAGCACTTCAAGAAAAGGCTACTTTGATTCGTGTAACGGGTATTGTACTTAAAACACTTGGCTGGACTTATTTCTTCCAAAACAAGCTTAGTATTTCACGTGACCTTAATTAAAATATTTTCGCATAATTTCTTCACAGGGATGAAGTGAGAAGTATGTTGGAAAGATTGGGAGGTATGTTTTAGGAGATATTTGTATTTAAGGAAAATTGTTTTAAACCATGTGACTTGTAAGATAGGAAATGTCAGTCTGTGGACTACATGACTGTAATTCAGTGCCTTGTTCTCGTGTATAGGATTTTACCTAAGTATTTAATGTGATGCAGCTTCATAGATTTCCTTACTTACGTTTTTAAATTGTTGATGTGAAGAGTGAGAAGGGCAGGTAAGAACCATGCTTTTATTATATGCATGTGTGAATTTAATGGACTGTGGGATATTAGAAAAATGGATGGGAAAATGTTCTGCCCTCTTTGTCTTCACAGAGTAAGTGATATACGTTTGGGGTTTTTTTCTATCAATTTTGTATTTTCTCCATTATTTTCTAATTTTAGAAAAATTATGTTCTTTCTGTTGAGGGACGGTAGTATAAATTTGAGCCTCCAAGATAACTCTTGATTGTTATGTTTTCCATTAATAAACTATGTGGTAGATAACTAAAGACAGCTTTGCTGGCTAGTGAGAGACATATAATCACGTCCAAAAATGCATCAGTTTTAAAATGCCACGCCAAATACCAGTTGCACTAACCGTGTTACGAGACAGTACTCTTTAAAAAAAGAGTCAGTTTTTGTGTTCTCTATATGGATCAGTCAGTCATACAGGCAAATATTTTGGAAAGCTTTTCTCTATTTGGTGGTGGAAAGGGCTGGTTTTGTGAACTCTCTTGTAAATGGAGTACTTTGGATGCTGGAAGTATAGAATGTGTAAGAGCACAACTATTGGAAAATAAGTATTGATGGAAAATCCATGACATACACTTATATTCATAGCAGTGCATTATTTGGGGAATGAAAAACTTTATGAAATTCTGCAATGAGGGATACAAATGCGTTATAAAAAGCTCTGATGCAAATCCCACATGGCCATGGTAAATCCATTTAATATGCTGTGAGATTTGTTTTGTTAGTGTTTATTCAAGGATTTTTGCATCTACGTTCATAAGAGAAATTGCTCTGTAATTTTCTCTTCTTGTGGTGCCCTTATCTGACTTTGGTATCTGAGTAACACTGGCCTCATAGAATGAGTTAGTATTGCCCCCTCCTCTATTTTTCAGGAGAGTGTGAGAACAACCAGTGTTAATTCTCCTTGAAATTGTTGGAAGAATTCACAGGAGAAGCTGTCTGTTCCTCAACTTTTCTTTGTTGGGAGATTTTTTGATTACTGATTCAGTATCTGTTTTTGTTATAGGTCTGCTAAGGTCCTCTGTTTCTTCTCAGTCAGTTTAGGAATTTGTCCATTTCACCAGAATTATCTAATTTGTTGGCATCCAATTGTTCATAATGTTTTCTTATAATCCTTTTCATTTCTGTAAGATCAGTTTTAATTTCTGATATTAGTCATTTGCATTTCCTCTCTCATACTCCATCACTTGCTCACTTGCTCTCTTTTTTGCCCTTTGTCAGTCTGGCTGAAAGTTTGTCACATGAATCTTTACAAAGAACCAACGTTTGGTTTCATTGATTCTCTCAACTGTTTCTCTGTTCTCTATTTTATTTATCTTTGCTTTATTATTTCCTTTCCTCTGCTAAGATTAGATTTTCTTTGCTTTCCTTTATCTAGTTCTGAAGATGTGAAGTGGGATGATTGAGTTGAGATTTTTCTTCTATTCTAATGTGGGCGTTTACAGCTATAAATGTCCCTCTGAGCACTACTTTTGCTGCACCCATAAGTTTTGGTATGTTGTGTTTTCATTGTCATTTGTCTGATTTCTTAGAATTTTCTGATTTCTTCTGTGATCCATTGGTTGTTTACGAGTGTGGTTTTTAGTTTCCGGATATTTGTGACTTTTCTGTTGTTCCTTCTGTGAGGGATTTCTTGCTTTTTTCCTTTGCGTTCAGAGAAGTTGTATCTTATGAGTTCAGTTTATCAAGACTTGCTGCATGACATAACATGTGGCCCAGCCTGGAGATTGATCCATTTGCACTTAGAAGAATGGGTATTCTGCTGTTGCTCGGTGATGTTTTCTCTCTATATTAGGTCTGGTTGGTTTATCGTGTTGTTCCTATCCTGTTTCTTTTCGATCATCCATATAGATGTTCTCTCCAGTATTGAAAGTGGTGTATTGATGTCTCCAACTATTTTTGTAGAACTCTCCATTTTTTAATCCTTCAGTTCTGTCAGTGTTTGCATCATGTATTTGGAGGCTCTGGTGTTAGGTACACATATAATTATACTTATATTTTCTTGATTGATTGGCCCTTTACCTATGTAAAATGCCCTTTTTTGCCACTTGTAACTGGTTTTTACGTAAAGCCTATTTTTGTCTGATATTACTGTAGCCACCTCAGCTCTCTTTGGTTAATAAGCACTTGCCTGGAATGGTTTTGTTTGGTTCCCCCCCCCCCCCCTCTCATCCTTTCACTTTCCACTGATTTGTGCCTTTGGGTCAAATGTGAGTCTTTTGTAAACAGCGTGTAGTTGGATCATGCTTTTTAAACCCATTCTGCCAATCTCTGCCCTTTGATTGGAGGGTTTATTTCATTTACATTCAAAGTAATTGTTGATGAGGCAGATGCCATTTGTCATCTACTTTGAGCAATTCTTAACCTTTTTTTGACCATCATTTACTCCTTTGCTGCCTTCTTTTGTGTTTCGTTTACCTTTTGTAGTGAAACGTTTTGATTCCTTGTCATTTCCTTCTCTGTATAATCTTAGACATTTTCTCATGGTTACTTTGAGGTTTACATTTAACATCAAAAATCTGTAACAGTCTTGTTTGAACTGATATCAACCCAACTTTATCTTTTTTTTTTTTTCCCCCCCCCCCCCCCTAATTATTCAGCTTTTCTTCACAGGAGTCCTAGACCACAGCAATGTATATATATAATATACAGCACTCCCACACATCCACCAGAAAACCTTTTCCCTTCCACAGTGATACTCTTACGCCCTATTCATATCATATTTACTTAAAGTGATGTACAGAGTCTGAGACATTAGCTTTCTAACAAGGTGACATCTGTGTTTACATTATGGTGCATACTTTAGGATACACAGTTCTTTACATTTTTAGTTATCCTATGTTTTACATTATGGTTTACATTATCAGTCTGTCATCTCCTATATGTTATGGTGTAATATTACATGTTTTATATCCATCCTTGTGTACTCTCAAGAAACTCCTCTCTTACCCCCCATTTACTTTGGTTCCACACATTTAACGTCCATTTTCCCTTCCACCTTGGTGCCCTCAGTGATAGCCAACCTCCGTTTCCTGAGGAGCCACTTCCAGAGATAGATGGAATAGTGTTCAGGGCCTAACTTGCTCAACTGCCCCAATGCCCTGGGAGCCACCCTTTCTCTCGAGGGATACAGTTCCCTCTATTGGATGGCATTAGTCCTCCCCAGGATGTGGGTCCACCCCCACTCTCACTACTTGGGTTTCTACCCCATGTCAACCCAACTTTAGCAGCATACATAATTCCTGCTTTGAAACCCTTCCTTCCCACCTTTATGTTGTTCTTGTCACAAATTACATCTTTTTATTTTGTGTGCCTGTTCATTATTATTTCATACATATGTTTGTATTTTTCGGTCATGGAAGAAAAATAGAGTGACAAGCCAAGAATGCAAGCGTACTGGCATTTTATATTGATCCATACAGTTACCTTTTCATGGATGTTTTTCTTTTCACATGGCTTCAAGTTACTGCCTAGTATACTTTTCTTTCTTCCTGAAGGGACTCCATTTCACATTCCTTGTAGGGCAGATGTAGCGGTAACAGACTTCTTCAGCTTAGTTTGTCTGGGAATGTCTTGATTTCTCTTTGTTGTCTAAAGGACAGTTTTGCCCGATAGAGTATAGAAATCTTGGCTGATTGTGTTTGGTTTTGGTTTGGTTTGGTTTTTGTTTATCTTTCACCACTTTTTGTGTGTCATCCCACTGGTTTCTGGCCTTTGTGATTCCTGAGGAAAGATCGGCACTTAAATCTTATTGAGGTTCCCTTGTACATGACAAATCACTTCCTTTTCTTATTTAGGATATCTCTCTTTGTCTTTGGCCTAGGCAGTTTGACTATAATGTGTCTCCGTGTGATTCTCTTTGAGTTTATATATGTGGAGTTTGTTGAGTTTCTTGGGCTGTGTCTATTGATGTCTTTTGTCAAATTTGAAAGTTTTTGGCCATTTTATATCTTCAGATATTCTTTCTGCCTGTCTCTTTCTCTTTCCTTTTCTGTGACTCCTGTAACTGTAATCCATGTGTTGGTTCACTTGATTGTGTTCCACAGGTCCCTTAGGCTTTGTTCACTCCCCCCCCCCCCCATTATTTTTACTTTCTGCTCCTCAGACTGGATAATTTCTATTGTCCTTTTGTCAGGTTTGTGGATTCTTTCTTCAGTCTGGTCACATCTGCTCTTGAACTCCTATAGTAAATGTTTTATTTAGTTATTTTGATCCTCAGCTCCGGAATGTCTATTTTGTTCCTTCTAAAAGTTTCTCTCTCTTTTTTGAATTTCTGCTTTTATTAATATGTCATTTTCCTGACTTTCTCTAGTTCTTTGTCCATGTTTTCCTTTAGATTGTCAAACTTACTTAGGAGAGCTGACTTAACATCTTTGATTTGTCATTCTAATGCCTGGCCTCCCTCAGAGTTAGTTTCTGTTGCTTCATTTTGTTTCCTTAAATGGGACATCTCCTCCTATTTCTTCCTATGCCTTGTGATTTTTAAAAAATTGAAATCTGGACATTTGAATATTCTGATACATTATCTCTGGACATTAGATTCTCCCCTCTGTCCAGCATTTGCTGGGTTTGTTTGCTTGTTTACTTGCTTGGTTCTTTTATTATTATTGTTTTCTTTGACTATTAAAGGCTGTAGTGTAAGTTGACTCCATGTTGAGGCTCTCCCATTCAGAGCTTAGCCCAGCTTATCTCGAGTCTATAGGTCAGCCTGAGATAAACATTTAGGGTCTTTTCGGATCTTTCTAAGCATGCATCTCATACTGGGTCCGTCTTAGCTTTCTCTACCCCTGTCTGCACAAATACTCCTGCTTTCTTAATTCCACTCTCCCTCCACTCACACACAAAATAGACGCTTCTGCTTCTCATGCTCTTGGACGTCAACATTGTATTTTAACGGATGTTTGTTATCTATATAGATGACATTACACAGTCTCTTCTTGCAAAGAGAAAAAGATTTGAGATGAATAGCAATGCTTTGCTTAATACCAATAACCAGAAAATTGAGCATGTTTGGAGAACACAACATCAGCAAAGGTAAGGTTGTTGGTTTTTTAGAGCCACCACGTTTATATCATTTCTTAGTATTCTTGGGTGCAAGGAAAAATAGTTATCTTCTTATTTTTAATTCTTTTGGCATCTTTAGTGGAAAATATGTTTGTTTTGATTTTTTTCTACGCACAAATAATTCCTCTACTCACCCCTTCTTTAGAGTGGTCAGTAGATAAAGGTAACCTCCCCCCTCTTTTGATAACAAGTGAGTTTTCTTACTATAAAAACAATTTGAAATCATCACATAAATGTAGTTTTTATATTTTAGCCGAATTGGGTTCACTTTTCTTTTGTTCAAAATCTGTGTTGTCCCAAAGCAGGGAAAAAGTTAAGTGAAATATTCCTCTTTGGAAATCTTATATGGTAAATAGATAGACTATCCCCACTGAATCTATTTAGCATATCAGAACCTGTATGCAGTTGAGCAAGAGAAAATGAAAACAGCATCTTCTCTTCATAGGTAAAATGAATGTTTCTGGAACAGTTTTACCTATAACAAAACCCCCTTAGTTTTTGAGAGCTAACATTTATGGCATGAGAGATAGCTCCTCTTTAGCCTCTTAAAAGAGTAGTCTTGAAAGCAGAATAAATTGTCGGTTTGACTTCTCTATTTTCCCTAAGAAAATTTAAGCTGGTATTATTTCTTTCTTTTTCCTTCTTTTAAAGTGTGAATTATGTCAGATCAACTTTGTTTTAACTGTGTTTACTTTTTCATATCATTATGAAATATGACCATGTTCACTATTAATGTTTTGCAGGGAGAATCTTAATTATGAATATTCTCAGCAGTTTTCGACTTTGTTTCATCAGTGGCATATAGATGTGCAGAAAGCTGGGGAACAAGAAGAAAAACTAAAGGTTGGTATCCGGCTTAGCTTTATAAGCACTCTATTGTAACCAAACCTCAAGTAAGCATAGAGAGCCTGACCTTGTAGTAGACCCATGGAAGTGAGCCAGGTTCCACTTCCCGTTGGTGTTTTTCCCATATATGTTTTTGCCCTGATGTCCATGAACCAGAGAAGTATAGGCATACACCATTCTCATAAAAGCCTGATACTGGTTCGGTTTCATGTAGTCCCAGTGACATGAATTTTCAAAGTAGCAAAAGAGGGATTCTTACTCGTTTGTTTAATGAAGTCCAGAGGGGCACATCAGCTTCAGGATTAGATGGATGGGGGGTAGAGAAAGGTTGGTCATGCAGTGTCTGCATCCTTAGGCCCACTCAGTATGGCAATCAAGACAAGTTCCTGCAGTCTTACACTTACTACCAGTTGGAAAGAGGCGGGGTAATTGCTGAGCAAAGTTCTTGAGAACAGATGGACCCTAGTGGTCAGGTGAAGAATTTGGCCTTAGCAAGGAAGGGTAGTTCACCCATAAATATAGGAGAGAAGGCAGAGTGTATGAGCACATGCGGACATGAAATAGTTAAATCATCAGGAAAGAGTAAAGCTGGGTGGAGGAGGTGCTTCTTCTAGAGGACATTGGAGAAGGTATTAAATAGATTCCTCAGGGTGGGCCAGTGAATGAACAAGGGAAAAATAGTTGCCAGGTAGCATTAAGGGTCCAGTTTACGTTAGTGATCATAGCAATCACGAATATACAGTGAGACTAGTTGGAATGGCTGTGGCAGTCTAGCTGGAGAGTTGGATTTTCCAGGGCTGGGGTTTAGCCAGGCAAGTGTGAGAAAGTGGAAAGGGGGCAAGGTATATGTGCAAGGAGGGTCGTTATAATTTTTGACCTGGGACTTAAGTTGGGAAGGAGGAAAGTGAGGGCATGGGGGTACACAAAGGGGGAGGTGAAAAGTTCTAGGATCCGTGGGTTTTAGGCCCTGATCCTTTATCGAGCTGTAGCACTAAAGTGAGTGAGCTTGGAAAGGTAGGGCATAGTGGTTGAATAGTGAGACGTATGGAAAAATATTAATGGTTAATAGCCTAGACTCTGGCACCTTGCTGTTTGGCATCCAATTCTGGTATGCTCAGTTGCTAGCTGTGAAACCATGGGCGAATTATTGCTGTGCCTTGGTGTCCTCATGAGTAAAAGGGGATAATAAGAGTTCCTGTATCATCAGCTTATTTTGACAATTAAATGAGTTCATCTGCAATAAATGTATTGGAAATGGTTTGGACAAGTCGCTACTATGTAAGTCTTTGCTTTGTAAGTACTACATAGATGTTACAGTTACTGGTAATGACAGATTCTGGAGTATGACTGTGTAACTGAGTGGCTAAAGTAGCCAGGAAGACCAAATCATTTCTGGAGAGAGTGGTCAGAGAACTGAAGGGCCAGCATTATTGGAAGGATAATCTGTGTGGGTATTGAAATCACCAAGAATTAAGACGTTTGCAAAATTGAAAGAATATTTACTACTTAAATACCATCCAGTCAGGCTATTATATTGGTTTTTTTGCCTGTTTGCAGTGAACACAGAGTTTTCATAGGATTATACGTGGCTATTGCAATCACCAAGAATTGACATAAGTTTTTCATATTCTTAAGAAACAGCATTTCCTACTCAATGAGTGCTAGATAGTAGTATTATATTGCTTTTATATGTTTGTAGTGAACAAAAAATATTTAAACTTAGTCACCATAGTTTTTCCAACAGAAAACATTAAAAACTTTGATTTTCAAACTATTCTTTTTTAGCTTAACTTTTGCTAAATTTTAAATTTTACCCCCAATTTCTTAGCACAGCTTTGTTTTTTAATTTGTAGGATATGTTTCGACAGCAACAAAAGATTTTTCAGCAATCTAGAATTGTTCAGAGCCACAGACTGAAAGCGATTAAGAAGTTGTATGAGCAGTTCCTAAAGGTCTGTTGCATTTGTTAACATGGTAATTTCTCACAAAACGTAAATGTATACATGGAAGTAGAATTTCCTTTTTTTCTTTCTGAATTTATGGGGGAAAACCATCTTAGTTATACATTTTCAGTTCGTTACCATTTTCTTTTTTGTATTCATTGTGCCTGATTTAACATAAATGCTAACTTTATTTTTATACTTGGGATTCGTTGATGGTTTCGTGGGAGTTACTCAAAAGAGGAAATGATGAATTGCGAACTTTACCTATAAATATACGTATCATGCACAAAACCAATACTTCATTGTCAGTTTAATCATAGTTTTTTGTTCAACTTTCAGTTTTTAGGGGAGTAGTAATAAATACATAGTTGAAAATATTAAGTCTATAACTCATTTCTCAACGTCGGTTGCCTTTCTTTGTATCCCCAGTATTTGTTAAATAGGAAGTATGCAAATGTAACGAGCCAATCTCTCTTTTCTTTTCAAATGTATTATATGAGTGTTTTTTGTCATATGACTATAAATGTATGTGGAGGTCAACTTAGAATCATAAAAAATGACCCAGGCTATAATAGAACGAAAAAGCCAGCAGAGGATTAACATTCTATGGATTGAGAATTACCTACTGGCATGATTCACACATTAACCCATTGTGGTCAGTGACATTGACCTCACAGTCGTGCAGATATATACTTATTGTTTAGTAACTATTCATAGAAGTCAGTGGGATCCTGTATTTACCCCTTTTCTTATTGTTGCCGGGGCTGCTTTTAGATAATCTTGTTCAACTACATGTGAAAATTGTCACTCTCCTAAGCTAATTAGGATGGTTTAAACAAACTGGCAAAGTAGTTTTGAAATATATATTGTTTGAAGAACTTTAAAATAATATTTTTCTCTCTCCTGTCTCTCTCCCTTTCTCCCTCTCCCTCTCCCTTTCTCCCCCTCTTCCTCTCCCCCTCCCCCCTCCCCCCTCCCTCTCCCTCTCCCTCTCTCTCTGTCTCTGTCTCTCTCTCTGTCTCTCTCTCTCTCTTACACACACACACACCGGTTATTTTCCTAGTAGAGAACTTGTTGGCTTGCTCTATTGTTCTCTGAGAACCAATTATTATTTGGTATGATGTTTTGATAAAGTAGTAGAAAAGGTACCTTCTACATGTTTCACTGAATGTGACCATGTAAGGCAGGAATTTGAGTATTATCTTTTGACTCCTCCATTTTCCTTATCTGTTACACCCAGTTACCACCAGGCCAGGCAATTTGTTTTACCTCTGCAGTGGTTCTTCAGTTTATTTCTTTTGATTCCCACTGATGCTGCCCTAGTTAAGTACCTCATCATTCCTTGATTATATTATTAAAACCCTTATCTGATTTCTCTTCTCTCCAATCCATCCTTCATAGGTCTGCCCTATCACCTTCCTAAAAAATATCTCTCCCTTCTGAAAAAACCCTCAGTAGCTTCCCATTGTAAATCCTTTGGTTTTCAAGATCCCTTCTATAACATAGCCCCCTTTTAAAATTTCATTTACTACGTTCTTTCTTTACTTGCACCCTTCCAGTGTTGTGGAATTTAAGAGAAGTTCAATTAATTGAGTATAGAGAGGCCAGGACTCAGGAATGATTTTGAGAAGGAAAAAATGGTTTATTGACGGCCGGCCGGACTCGGGAGCTTTCAGTTTGAATCCCGAGCCCCGAACAAGATTTTCAAACGTCTTTTATACAGAGAGGAAAGGCCAAATGGTCCCTTTGTTTCAGTTCTCAATAGGCTTCAATTAGCATATATCTCTTCCACATCTTAGGTAAGCTTTTAGCAAGGACTCCAGACATTCTAGATAAGCCTTGGTTTTTGCATTTCCCCTAAATACTTAAAGTTTACAGCTCTTGCATTGTTAAACATTTCCTGGGACTGGAGCCTGTTTGCCATTTTCCCTAAGGGCAGGACTGCAGCCTCTTATCTTTCCACACTCACAAGTCAAACAGCTTAGTTATTTCTGAAGAGACACAAGTCAAACAGCTTAGTTATTTCTGAAGAGACAAAGAGCCTTCCACCCATAGCCCACATCACCAGTTTAAGTGCTTTCTCCAAACTAACTTACCAGTACTTCCCTGCTTTTGCTTATGCTCTTCTCCTAGCATACTTTTTTTTCTATTTTTTTTAAATGTTACATTAAAAAAATATGAGGTCCCCATATACCCCCCACCCCCCTCACCCCACTCCTCCCACATCAACAACCTCTTTCATCATCGTGGGACATTCATTGCATTTGGTGGATCATTTTGGAGCACTGCTGCGCCACATGCATAATGGTTTACATTGTAGTTTACACTCTTCCCCGTCCACCCAGTGGGCCATGGCAGGACATACAGTGTCCAGCATCTGTCCCTGCAGTGCCACTCAGGAAAACTCCAAGTCCTGAAAATGCCCCTACATCATATCTCTTCTTCCCTCTCCCTACCCTCAGCAGTTACTGTGGCCTTTTTTTTTTTAAGATTTTATTTATTTATTTAATTCCCTCCCCTCCTCCGGTTGTCTGTTCTCTGTGTCTATTTGCTGCGTCTTGTTTCTTTGTCTGCGTCTGTTGTCGTCAGCGGCACGGGAAGTGTGGGCGGCGCCATTCCTGGGCAGGCTGCACTTTCTTTCGCGCTGGGCGGCTCTCCTTATGGGGCGCACTCCTTGCGCGTGGGGCTCCCCTACGCGGGGGACACCCCTGCGTGGCTCGACACTCCTTGCGCACATCAGCACTGCGCATGGGCCAGCTCCACATGGGTCAAGGAGGCCCGGGGTTTGAACCGCGGACCTCCGATGTGGTAGACGGACGCCCTAACCATTGGGCCAAGTCCGTTCCCCCTACCGTGGCCATTTTAATCCCATTTTCTTTACCTATTTTAGTTGGTTCTTTCTCCAACTAAATCAGAATTCATTTCCATTTTCTGTCACATAGCCACAATTGCATTTACATACCTATTATAAACTTCTGTGTTATTTTTGGTTATAAGTGCCCTTGTCTCACTGGCATAAGGGAGAGATCAGGTTTCTTTTTAATTCAACCACAGCAGTTAACTCAGTGTTGTTTTTTTATAGTAGGCCCTAGGGCACCAGTGTTTTTGAATGAATAGTAAAGATTTAAAACTTACTGTTTCTCATTACTTGAAGAGTTCATATCACAGATCATTTTATTCCCTCTAATGAAATCATATTAGGTTGACTGTTAGTCGTAATAAGCAGATTGTTGCCTTGTGTTTAGAAAGGTAATTAGAGGTTTTCAAAATTATGTCAGTTACTGATTTTGAGCTTCCAGTCCCCCCCCCCCACCCCTTTGACCTTAACTGTTCATGAACCCATTGTTTTGCACATACTACGGTTGGGCTGCCTATAATCTTTGACCCAAATGTGACATTTATTTCTTTAGTGGGTATTTTAGTCTTCAAGTATTATTTAGAATATTTTAAAATCTGGAATAAGTAGTGAGCATCATTTGAATATTTTTAAAGTTTCTGCTTTGGAAATTTAATCATACATGTTTGGGATTTGAGATGAAAAGAGGCTATCAGTAACTGAACTAGGCTTTTTTTTTTGTTTTAGAGTATCAAGGACTTGGAGAAGAGTCATGAAAATCTTAGTACTGAGGCGCACAGTGAACTTAAAAAAGAATTGGCTCTGTTGCAAAAGAAAATGTTGATGGAAACCGTAAGTACATTTATTTAAAGTTGAAAACTAAGGATTAATGTAAGCATTGAAATATTTTAGTTGGCAAAATATGCATAATACATATCTAAATATTAAGCCAATGTTTAATATCTCCTTTCACGTAACAGCAAAAGCAAGAGGTGGCGCATATTCGACAGTCTCTTCAATCCCTGCTACTCTAGAGATGACATCTGTTCAGAAGTCTCTTCGATCCCTTTTATTCTGAGCTCATTGAAGAAAGAAGTTGAAACTACATTACATGTGTTGTTATAATAGCATTAGCTACTGTTAAACCGCATTACAGTGATTTGGAAATTCTTCGTTAAAATACTGCATCTTGTTAACCGTTTCCTTGTTTCTTAACTGCAAGATCTCCTTTCTATTGTCATACCCCAAATAATACCCAAACAGTTATGTAAGTACCAGCAACTCTAAAGTCATATGGTTCATGAAATTTTTCTCCCTAACACTGTCAGGTGACTTTTAGCAATAAAGACTGTGGCTTTTAGCAATAAAAATATTTAATTTTAGGTTTGGGCCTCATTGTATCTGTATGAGTCACAATAGGTAAAAAACACAGGCACAGAAGGGTACATTGTCTTCCTGGGGCGGGGGAGCAGGGAGAATACCAAATCTCTTTTATATGTACATCCTTTTAATATACTCATTATGTTAGAAAGCCGATTTTAATGAAAATAAGATTTCGAACGAAAAACTGTTTTGTTGACTTGTAAAACTTATTGCAAGCAGTTTAAGTTTTATGTTGTGGAATAAATTAGACTGCTTAAAATTGTTGACAACTGAATAAGACAAGTAATATCAGTTCTGAGACATGCATTCACGAATATGCCATTTCTACAAAGACATCAAAATTTGATTCAACAGGCCTCACTGTTGGATCCCAGTATAGGTGGGGTATCCAATAATACCTGGTGCCCATCCCCTTTGCATAGGTGGGGTAACCAGTAACAGCTGGGGCATGCCCAAAGCAAGCTCTTTTCTTTCCCCCATTTCCCAAATAACTCTTTTTACTGGCCTAAAAAAATATTTTTTCATTCGATAGGGTTGGGTCCAATATTGAGTAACACATACCCTTAGCATTGATTTCATTTGCATTGTATAAACTTAATTGATCATGGTTTAAGTATTTCAGATCTGTCTGTAGAGATAAATTGCCTAGAATGTTTTGCTTTCGTTTTAATATTGTGTGTTTGCAAAGTTTCATTCTACATCCATCTCCAAAGTTGAATAATTCTTATACCTTTCATAATGTGCATTTTTATTTATACCCCCCATGGCGATTAGTTCCACCACCTCGGCAAGGGCAGGGCTAAATGATTTATTAAAGCTCATCTGTTCTTGCTTCAGAGCAAAAATAGCTCTGTCCTTGCTTTTCTCTGCACAAGCTATCTCTTTTTGCTTGAAGTTTTTTTTTTTGTCTTTATTTTTTTCATGTTATATTAAAAAAATATGAGGTCCCAATATACCCCTCACCCCCCTCACTCCACTCCTCCCCTCATAACAGCAATCTCCTCCACCATCATGAGACATTCATTGCATTTGGTGAATACATCTCTGAGCACCGCTGCACCTCATGGTCAATGGTCCACATCATAGCCCACACTCTCCCACAGTCCACCCAGTGGGCCATGGGAGGACATACAATGTCTGGTAACTGTCCTCACAGCACCACCCAGGACAACTCCAAGTCCCGAAAACACCCCCACATCATATCTCTTCCTCCCACTCCCTACCCCCAGCAGCCACCGTGGCCACTTTCTCCACACCAATGCCACATTTTCTTTGATTACTAATCACAGTAGTTCATGAATAGAATATTGCTTGAAGTTTGAAAACAGCTTCCTCTTGCCTTTCTGCTGCTAAATAGGATATGAGTCTAGGGACAAGGTTTCTTGTTCCAAGACTAAACATCCTTGAGAAATTTAACCACAGCTCTTGGCTGAATCCAGGGATACATGATATATAAGCAAGAGAAATAAACCAATCAGAGCCCTCCCTGCATATGAGTTTTGGTGTGCAAGTCTTTCATTCCCGTTGCAGCACCCCCCCCCAACTCAGTAGTTTCATTATTGCCCCCAATGTCTGTTCTCTGCATCCATCATTGTGTGTTCTGTGTGTCTGCTGGTCCTCTCTTTTGGAGGGAACAAGAACCGAACCTGGGACCACCCATGTGGGAAAGAGGCGCTCAATCACTTAAGCCACCTCAGCGCCCTGCTTTATTGTGTCTCATTGTATTTCCTCATTGTGTCTCCTTGTTGCGTCAGGTCACTGTGCCAGTCCATCACTCCAGCTTGCTCATCTTCTCTAGGAGGCACCAGGAACCGAACCTGGGACCTCTTGTGTGGTAGGCGGGAGCTCAGTTGCTTGAGCCACTTCTGCTTCCCTGTAATTTTTACATATACTAAAACATAGTGAAATCATCAGTTGGTAACTTTTGATTCAATAGGAAATTGCTTGACATTTGTATGGAATGACAGTTAAATAATACTATTTTTCTGATTTAATAGTTTTCAATTTATCATTTAATACAAAAAATATTAATATATACCCTTTAGGAGGAGTGGAGTGGCTTTTCTCCTGTTGTACTGTAAGTTTTAATTTGCCATTTTTACCCCTGTTAAGTAAAATAAAATGGCCACCTGCATTGGGTGTTGCCAGGAAGGACCTGTTTTTGAGAAAGCATTCTCCAAAAGAAAAAAAAAGCTATTGGCCAACAGGGGTTTGCCAAGAAAATGAAACAATGGGATGCCCTCTACAGAAGTGCAGATAAGCAATACCTGGTGATAAACCAGTTTGGGTCCAGTAGAAATTGCTAATCAGAATGGACAAGCATACCATACTAATCAATGTGTATCTTCTCTCCACTTTGTAATCCCCTCTCCACCTGTAAAATGAACACTTAAAATCAGCCAATCAGAACATTTCCTCACTCGCTTCTTTGTTTGCATTTGCCCTGTGTCAGCTAGCCCATTCCACCCCTTTGTTGGAGCTCCTTCCCAGCAGCAGTTTGGAAGCTACTTGTTTCATGAATAGTAAACTGTTCAAGTAAATTTCCAATGGTAATATCTTGTCTAGTATTTTATTTTAACACTCCCATATTCCACCCTTCTCTTCATTTTACGATTTTCAAAGTTGTTATAAACAGTTACCTGTAGTTACTGGTTTTACAGCTGTGGTAACTTATACAGGAACAAGTTAGTCTTCTACCATGAATGAATATTTGACATTTACTGAACAGTTCCTGAATTTTGCATTTTATAAAGTATTTTCATTTTAAGCCACAGCACATTGGTATAAAAATATTAAGTAGTTTTCAACCATCTAAAGTAGGCCCATATATGAGAATTTTGTCAGCAGTTACAAGGGAAAATAAATACCCTGAAATACCCTCTGTGTATTTATTAATTCACATAAGTATAAGTTTTTTTCATTTCAAGGAATATAAACTTTTCAATGTTTTTGTTCAATATGACTTTTTCTTGCTTAAGAAACATAAGTGTGTGTGTGTGTGTGTGTGTATAGTACATGTTCATCACTCCTTTATTTTTCTGATTAATTTTTTATGTAGCCTATAATCAGAATTGCCCGAGGGCTTTGGAGACACACAGGTTCTATGGTCACGACAGATGGCTCTGGAGTTCAGTGCCTTGCCAGTGGGCCCTACTTTGGAATTTGTGCTCCTGTGTGTGATGGAGTTGGACCTACACATGCCTCTCCTGTCACTTTTGCTCAACCTGTGGTTGGTGCTGGTGTTACCAGATTTTGTTTAGGTTCTTGACTTATGCTGCAGAAATGAATTTCAAGAGCATGTCGGGTGAATTAGGCCAATAATTTGTTCAGGTAGGAAGGGAAGAGAAATGGGAGAAAATAACAGATCAGGGGTCCCAGGTAGAGAGGATGGGGCTGAAAAGTGATAAAGAGGGCTGATTTACAGGCTACAATTTCCCATTACTGGTTATAAATTCCGAGGTTTTTTGCATGGCGATCCAAGCAGGGGAGAAGGCCACCAGAGTTAACGTCCAGAGGCAAGAGAGAGAACTCAGGCCTGGTGCCACCAAGGGGTGGGGACTCACAGATAAAAGACACGGCAAAGGACAGAGTTGGGGGCTTTTAATGTTGAAGTTTTGATATTGGAGTTTGGTGCTGAAGCTTGAGCCACAGGGAAAGAGGCAGAGCCACTGGCCTGATAGTATACGGCTGACCTTGTGGAGAGAGGCAAAGCATTGCCACATCGCCTTGATGTGGACGTTTTCCTCAGCCTTGAAACTGTAAGCTTACAAACCACTAAGTCTCCACCGTTTAAAAAAAAATCCAATGACTGCAGGTGTCTTTTCTGTTGTCCAAGTCTGCTTTTGTGTCTTAGGAAACATTGTACAGTGTGTTAAATAGAAGTCTTACAGTGTCTTATCGATACCATTCCTAAACCTTTTATCCTTTCTCTGGCTTTTATAAATGAAGTTTGTTTTGCCTTCTGTTGTGTTTTCTGACCAGTTATTTTTTTTAATATGCCGAGGCTTTTGATTTTTGAATGTAATTCTACATCACATAACCTCGTGGAATTTCTTAAATGTTTTCTCTAGGGTTCCCCAGGTATATTATCCTCCCACCCACAGAGAGAGATCATTTTCATTCTCTTGTCCCTCTCTTGTCTCATTGCTTTTTCCTGCCCCTTGCATATGTTCCAGCCTCCATTAAATGGCAGTGGAGGCAGTGTGTGGTTGGCCTTGTCCTTCACTTTGGTAGGAAAGGCTCAGGTGCTTTCATGTTATTTAAAATTGAATTTTTTAGTATGTATGGGTGCTGGATGCTAAATTATATGAAATGGCTTCCTAATATTGAACCATTTTGTATTCCTGGAGTAAATGCTACCTGGCCATGTTGTACTGATTTCTTGTTGTCCTTTTGGAGTCCGTTCAACAATATTTTATTTAGGATTTCTACATTAATCTTCAAAAAGGACCTTGGCCTATCAGTGGTGTTTAGTGTTGTTTGTGGGTGCTGCCTCTATCAGGTTAGGGAATTATGTAATTCTTGCTTCACAAAGACGATTTGGAAATTCTCCTTTGTTTTCTATGCTCCAAAATGGCTTATGTCGTTTGACTTGTGACTTATGTCATTTGGGACCTGCATGGTCTCAAATGGCTGGAGGATTCGTCTAGGACACTCTCTGGATCTGGTGATGTCATGTGCTTAGTTCCTGGATAATTTTCTTCTTTTCTTCAGTAAAAAATGAGTCTTTTAAAGCTTTTGTCTCTCCTGGCATTAGAGTAAACTGCATTTTCCGAAGTAACATGTATTTCATTTTGTTTTTCCAAACTTCCCTCTTCAATATCAATATTGATATTTATACTATATAGTTTCTTTTTTTCCTTGATTAAATTACCTACTGGCTTGTCTAATTTGTTGGTTTAAAAACACAATTCTATTCAGTGTTTTTGTTTTCACCCTCCTTAACTTCTGCTTCTGTCGTTAGTATTTCGAAATTTATAATTTCTTTTGGCTTCACTTTCTTGTATCTAACTTTTTGAGTTGAAAATATTCATTGACTTTTGTTCTTTCATGTTTATACAGATAAGCATTCGTGGCTGAGAATTTTTCTCTGATTGCGAGTTTAAATACATCTCGTAGATTCTGACTTGTGGTGTTCTTATTTATAATTTACCAGAGATTCTAACCCTTCTGCTTATATTTCCGCTTGCACCCATGAGTTGTTCGATAGGGGGATTTTTAACACATCTCGGTGGGAGGGCCCATTTGGCTTTTTCATTGCTCATTTGATTGGGCTGTGAACAGAGGGTATTCTTTCTCCCTTTAGTTGAACCTACTGATATTTGCTTTATGACCAAATATTTTCTCACTTTTTGTACGTGTTTCTTGTGTGCTTGAGAAGACAGTATGTGTTCTAGCTTCAGGTTGGAGTTTTGATCGATGTTCCTCATCTATGTTGTGTAAAAGTCACACCCTCATTTATGTTTGGCCCTGTAACTTGTTTTGGCAGGTTACATTTTCTAAAGGTGGCCACAACCATATATGCTATCCCACATGCTCTTATTACACTGTGACCTTAGCCCTACTCCTATGAGGTTGTAAGGCTATATTTTCTGCTTTTGAATTTAGGCAGGCCTCTGAACCTGCATCAACCAAGAAAATACAGCAGAAGTGATCGATGCCCTGAGTCTTCAGGGCCAGCTCATATAGAAGCCACAAACTCCCACCTTGGTCTTTCAGGATGCATGCTCTTGGAACCCACCCAACATGCTTTGAGGACACCCGTATCTCCTAGCACCTGGCACAGAGTCATGGGACCAAGGCAGTTTACATACTTCAAACCTACTTGTAAATCCTCTGAGGGCATTTTGCCTTGGTCCTGACTACCAAGGAAGAGCCATGAGCCCAGGACATGTCCTCTGAGTCCTAAGGAGTGAACCAGGGACTGGAAGTCTGGGGCATATGTCCAGAGCTAGGACATGTGGGCTGGTGTGTCTACATGGGTGCACCTGGTACCCTTCATGGTGTGAGGTGTGGGGACGCTACGGTGGAAAGTGTAGGGAGACCCGGAATGGGCATACAACAGCACACCAGGTTCTGCAGAGAGCTTGGTGTCCTGCAGTGGCCAACCAAAGGCCAGAGCCCACCCACACTGAACTCTGCCCAGCCATAAGCAGGGGAACCAGCTTCACAATTGTTCAGCCCTCAAGAAGGCTTGGCCTGGGAGAATTCGGACCTCAGCAAGGCCTGTGCTTGCCCATGAGAAAGTGAGTTGGTGTGACCCCATTGGTGTCCTGCTCTACTGGGAGCGCCTGTCCACTTCTGCTTGGCATCTCACTGGTCTCCCCCGTGACCCTCCCCCACAAAGTCCAACCCAGACGACGGGCTCTGGTGACCAGCACTGGGCCCAGAGGAGGCCCGACTTGACTGGACCTTGGTGGAACAGGTCCAGACCCAAAAGTGCCACCACCCAGGCAGGTGCATCCCTCCCCGGCTTCTTCCAGCTCTGCTGCCAGGCTTGTGTCAGGCTTGCTCGCCCCCTCAGGACTGTAGTCCTCCGGGGTGCCAGGCCCAGGCCAGGCAGAAGTCCCTGGACTGAAGGCACTGTCCGCGGTGCTGAGCTCAGCACTGTGGGGCGCTGGAGTTCTCTCTGCTCGGGTCCCACCACAGTGCTGCTGGACCTGCTATTTCAGTACTTCACACTGAGGAAGGCCCCCAGTTCCATCACTCTTGGGGCTCCCCACCCACCAGTTCACCCTGCTCATGGTCATCTCCTAGTCCTCCATGCCTCTGCGTGCTTGGGGCCTGCTCCTGCCTGTCCTAGGCTGTTCATTGGTGGAGGTCAGCAGCCCCCACTCCTGTCCCAGGAAGTCCCACACCCCTCGCCAAGCCCAGTCCCAGGAGTACTACTGTAGCACTGTCAGGGACTCTTGCGACGGGGCGCATGCTGAACTCCGTGCACCTGAGCCTCGCCTCCTGCACAGAAGGCCTAGAAAGGCTACTACCCCTCCCAGGTCACCCCCAACCTCCCCTGTCAAAGGCTCAAGGAGCACATTGCTTTTGTTCATGATCATAGAACTTCACCCTAAAAGAGACCTTACCTGAGGACGTCAGAGCGACCTTTAGAAAAGATTTAATGCCTTTTTAAAAAATCGAGACGGTTATTGTCTTGGCACTACAAAGGGAAGAGTTATTTGTTAGGGGAATAATATAAAGAGCAGACAATGACATGCCTTTCTAATCTGAGTTTTCATGGGCTCGATTTCTTTAAAATCCCATATATTTCCTTTCCATCACCTCTCCTTTCCTTAGCCAGATTGACAGGTTATCACATGTAATGTCCTAAGGCAGGGCTCTTGTAAAGCAGTGTCCTCTCTCCTGTCTACAAAATGTAAAACCCTCCCAACCCCCAGGAGATGAATGATCTAGAAGTAGGGGAAGGACTGGGCTAAGGCAAGCGAGGCAACGAGGCCTGAAAATATAAAGAGGGTAGTGAAGGACTGTGTTAGTCAGCAAAATGGGTGCTGATGCAAAATACCAGAAATTGGTTGGTTTTTATAAAGGGTATTTATTTTGGATAGGAGCTTACAGATTTCAGTCTGTAAGCATAAGTTACTTCCCTCACCAAAGTGTTTTCACATGTTGGAGCAAGATGACTGCTGATGTCTGCAAGAGTTCAGGCTTCCTAGGGTCTTCTGGGCTCAAGCCTCGGGTTTCTCCACAAGGTCAGCTGTAGACTCTGAGGCTTTCTAGGCTTTGCCTCTCTCCACAAGGTCAGCTGTAGAATATCAGGCCAATGGCTCTGTCTCTCTCCCTGGGGCTCCAGCTTTAGCATCAAACTCCAACCTCAAAACTCCAACATTAAAAGCCTCAACTCTGTCCTTTGCCATGGCTTTTACCTGTGAGTCCCCACCCATCAAGAGGCAGGGACTAAACACCCTAATTACATGGCCAAATCAAAGCCTCAATCATAACTCAATCGCTCCCAGTTACAGACCAGATTACAAACATAATCCAATATCTATTTTTAGAATTCATAACCATATCAAACTGCTAAAAGGACTATGGCATTAAATAGTTCCTCTCCCCAAACCTTATGTTCTCTAACATTTCCAAATATATTTTTTTCAGCAGACAATATATATTGTTCTAAACCCAAGTGTTACTGAGGTATGATTTACATGAAATAATCTACCCAATTTGATAAGTTTTGACACCTGTGTATCCCTGGGAACCCACCCCCACATTCTGCATAGTGAAAATTTTTTACTTAATTTCCTTCAGCTGCCAATGCCCAATACCAGAAATGCGTTGGCTTTTGTAATGGGAATTATAAAATTCCCATTACAAAATTACAAAATTACCCTGCTCAATCTTATAATTCTGAGGCTGTGCAAATATTCTAGTAAGGCTTCTTCGAGATGTTGTCTCACCACAGGTCGGCTGCTGCCGATCCTGAACTCCTGCCACATGGCAAGGCCCAGTGACTACCAGTCTCTGCCATGGTCTCTGCCTTCACATTGCTTCAGCTTCAGATGTTCTGCTTTTTCTGGTCTCCCTCTCAGCATCTCCGGTTTCTCTGTCCTCACATCTGCAAGTGAGCCTGGAGTCCTCTCTCCCCTGGCAGGGTAACATGGCGGCTCTCTTTCTCTGTTCGTCTCTGCATGTTTCTCCTGTTCATAAAGGACTCCAGCAAGAGGGATGAGTCCCATGCTGGGTCCCACTCACTGAAAGACTAGAAAGGTTCCCAACTGATTTCATCCAATCAAAGGGTCGCACACTGCCTGCAAGGCACCAGTTTAGAATAGAATTTTCTGGGCTCCCAATAAAAGGCTCAAACCAATACCATATCCTTTACCACCAAAAGTTTCTCCCTAGCCCTTTTTAGTGCCTTCCTGCACCCTCCCTCCCTCCACACTGCTCCCAAAGTAACCGTCAATCTGATGGTGGCTGTGATAGCTTATTTTTCAACTTGCAAAGTTATATGACAGGGGTCATAAA
>NW_026688596.1:0-30752 GCF_030445035.2 Dasypus novemcinctus
ACGACTCTGAGCAAGGAGCCTGCCCTTCCTCCTCTCGCCCTCCTTTTTGGGACCGTACCGACCAGCGAGCGTTTCTCTCGGCTCTGGGGCCGCGGGACGCAAAGCGAAACTGCTTACCTATTGGGTGGTGAGACACTTGCGTGGAAATCATTTCTGCTCACTTGAGGCAGGCACTGCGGTCAAGTGGGCTTACAGGTCCAGGTGTTCCATGGACCGGGTATATTCTAAGCGGCCATCGTGACCGTCCAAAGCGGACGTATGGGTTGTCTGGGCAGTGACTCGAGTCGTACCCATCCGTTTTGGGGGGAAAAAAAGGGAGAACCCATCATCTTCAGCACATTTCCCTCTGCCACAGCACGCCACGCAACCAGGTGGTTTTCCTACTGATTGCCGTTCCAAGCTACCATGGCGGGCGATGCCGCAGGGATACTGTCCAGATTTCCAAACCAAAGCAGATAGGCCTTCTGGCCGAGGCGCAGCTGCCTGGTCGATCAAGCCCCAGGCCCTGGTGCTCCTGAGGGCTGCGGGGACACCCAGGACTACGCTGCTGACGGCAGGTGGCTCCGGGCCTCAGCGGCCTGCCAGTGGGCTCTACTTGGGAATCCGTGCTCTTGCACGGGGTAGGGGGTGGGTGGGGGGAGTCGGTTGCAGGGGGGCCTCCCTACACATGCCTCTTCTTCTGTCACTTTGGCTGCGGCTGAGCCTGGCACTGGGTGCGTGCACGCTCAGGAGACAGGCTTCTGCGTGTCTCTGGACAGGCCCCGTGCCAGCTGGGACCTGAGCCCCAGCGCGGGTGCACCACCTGCGCTCAGGTTCGTTGGACCGGCCCAGGTCAGCTGAGAGGGAGGAGAACGTGGTCGCCACCGCGGAGGGAAGCCAAAGTGCCGACACCTGCCAGCGGGAGAGCCGCATCCAACAGCCCTGTGGGATCTCAGCCCCCTCTCGCTCCATCCGCTGCCTCCGCCTGACCCCCTCCTTTCGGGGCGCCCAGACGGCGCCCGGGCTGGGGGTGGGGGAGGGGGAGGGGCAAGCGCTAGGCCTCCCGCGCCGCCGCACACCGCTCTCTGACGCCCGCAAAGCCGGGAGCAAAGCGCAGGCGCCCCGGCCCGCTGGGCCGCCCACGCCCAGCGCCACTCACCCCGCCCACCCCCGGCAGACTCGCCCCGACCCCGCCCCTCCTGGTTGCTCTGGAGACGGTGGCCACTGGCGGGAGGTGCCCAAGCCCGGGAGTGGGAAGACGGTTGTGATGGATTGGGGGGGAGGGGAGGCGTTTTCTGCACTCGGGAGTTGTCCCCAGTGGCGGCGCCGGGACAGATGCGGCCAATAGGCATCCTGCCCAAACCCACCCGATGCACTTCGGGGAGCGCGTCCACTGCCAGGAAAACCTCCAGCGCTGGGGGAAGCGGGGTTCCAAAATGTATACACCGAATGCCAGCAGGAGGCCACGGGGACGCGACGGAAGGGGTCGCCGACGTGGGTGGAGCCTGCCGGGTGGGGACTGGGCTAGGAGAGAAGCTCTGCTATGCTGTCCTGGACAGTTGTTCCCTCCTGTGTGTCTGGTGAAAAGCCAAGAGACAGAAGAAGCTCCAGGAACAAGAGAGCGGCTCCGGTGCCCAAAGTCAGAGCCCAAAACTTCCACCGCTAGGGGCCACTGTTGGATAGGAATAGTTCCTTCCTGACACTTGCTGGGGGCCAGAGGGCTGAGTTCTAAGGCAGGGGGAGGGGCAGGGCCCCTTGCAGAAGGGGCTGTGGGGGAAGGGACCCGTGGGCCAGCTCTGGGGCTGCTGGGAGAGCCCCCCTCTCCATGCCATAGCTCACCTGGCCCGGGCCAAGGGCCCGGGTTGGGCCAGGCTGCCAGACCCGTCTGAAGAGGGGGTTTCCTCGCCAACCAAAGTCCCCGAGGCCTCCTCCAGCGGGGGCCTAGCTAGGGCCGGCCGGCGTTGCCCTGCAGGTCTCTCCCACGGCAATGGTCACAGACATGCAGTCTCCCATCGCCGTCACCTCCACCTTATGTCAGGGGAACCCCGGCCTTTCCCACCGGCGGCCTGCGGGCTTCGGCCTGGGCTCCCGGCCAGGCCTGCAGAGGCCTGTCTCCCGGAGAGGACAGGCCCAGGGTCTTCCCTCTCCCTTGTCAATGACCTCTCTTTCTCTGCGTTTCTTTTCTGGGACGAGAGGGGCCCCAGAGCACCCCGACGACTCTGAGCAAGGAGCCTGCCCTTCCTCCTCTCGCCCTCCTTTTTGGGACCGTACCGACCAGCGAGCGTTTCTCTCGGCTCTGGGGCCGCGGGACGCAAAGCGAAACTGCTTACCTATTGGGTGGTGAGACACTTGCGTGGAAATCATTTCTGCTCACTTGAGGCAGGCACTGCGGTCAAGTGGGCTTACAGGTCCAGGTGTTCCATGGACCGGGTATATTCTAAGCGGCCATCGTGACCGTCCAAAGCGGACGTATGGGTTGTCTGGGCAGTGACTCGAGTCGTACCCATCCGTTTTGGGGGGAAAAAAAGGGAGAACCCATCATCTTCAGCACATTTCCCTCTGCCACAGCACGCCACGCAACCAGGTGGTTTTCCTACTGATTGCCGTTCCAAGCTACCATGGCGGGCGATGCCGCAGGGATACTGTCCAGATTTCCAAACCAAAGCAGATAGGCCTTCTGGCCGAGGCGCAGCTGCCTGGTCGATCAAGCCCCAGGCCCTGGTGCTCCTGAGGGCTGCGGGGACACCCAGGACTACGCTGCTGACGGCAGGTGGCTCCGGGCCTCAGCGGCCTGCCAGTGGGCTCTACTTGGGAATCCGTGCTCTTGCACGGGGTACGGGGTGGGTGGGGGGAGTCGGTTGCAGGGGGGCCTCCCTACACATGCCTCTTCTTCTGTCACTTTGGCTGCGGCTGAGCCTGGCACTGGGTGCGTGCACGCTCAGGAGACAGGCTTCTGCGTGTCTCTGGACAGGCCCCGTGCCAGCTGGGACCTGAGCCCCAGCGCGGGTGCACCACCTGCGCTCAGGTTCGTTGGACCGGCCCAGGTCAGCTGAGAGGGAGGAGAACGTGGTCGCCACCGCGGAGGGAAGCCAAAGTGCCGACACCTGCCAGCGGGAGAGCCGCATCCAACAGCCCTGTGGGATCTCAGCCCCCTCTCGCTCCATCCGCTGCCTCCGCCTGACCCCCTCCTTTCGGGGCGCCCAGACGGCGCCCGGGCTGGGGGTGGGGGAGGGGGAGGGGCAAGCGCTAGGCCTCCCGCGCCGCCGCACACCGCTCTCTGACGCCCGCAAAGCCGGGAGCAAAGCGCAGGCGCCCCGGCCCGCTGGGCCGCCCACGCCCAGCGCCACTCACCCCGCCCACCCCCGGCAGACTCGCCTCGACCCCGCCCCTCCTGGTTGCTCTGGAGACGGTGGCCACTGGCGGGAGGTGCCCAAGCCCGGGAGTGGGAAGACGGTTGTGATGGATTGGGGGGGAGGGGAGGCGTTTTCTGCACTCGGGAGTTGTCCCCAGTGGCGGCGCCGGGACAGATGCGGCCAATAGGCATCCTGCCCAAACCCACCCGATGCACTTCGGGGAGCGCGTCCACTGCCAGGAAAACCTCCAGCGCTGGGGGAAGCGGGGTTCCAAAATGTATACACCGAATGCCAGCAGGAGGCCACGGGGACGCGACGGAAGGGGTCGCCGACGTGGGTGGAGCCTGCCGGGTGGGGACTGGGCTAGGAGAGAAGCTCTGCTATGCTGTCCTGGACAGTTGTTCCCTCCTGTGTGTCTGGTGAAAAGCCAAGAGACAGAAGAAGCTCCAGGAACAAGAGAGCGGCTCCGGTGCCCAAAGTCAGAGCCCAAAACTTCCACCGCTAGGGGCCACTGTTGGATAGGAATAGTTCCTTCCTGACACTTGCTGGGGGCCAGAGGGCTGAGTTCTAAGGCAGGGGGAGGGGCAGGGCCCCTTGCAGAAGGGGCTGTGGGGGAAGGGACCCGTGGGCCAGCTCTGGGGCTGCTGGGAGAGCCCCCCTCTCCATGCCATAGCTCACCTGGCCCAGGCCAAGGGTCCGGGTTGGGCCAGGCTGCCAGACCCGTCTGAAGAGGGGGTTTCCTCGCCAACCAAAGTCCCCGAGGCCTCCTCCAGCGGGGGCCTAGCTAGGGCCGGCCGGCGTTGCCCTGCAGGTCTCTCCCACGGCAATGGTCACCGACATGCAGTCTCCCATCGCCGTCACCTCCACCTTATGTCAGGGGAACCCCGGCCTTTCCCACCGGCGGCCTGCGGGCTTCGGCCTGGGCTCCCGGCCAGGCCTGCAGAGGCCTGTCTCCCGGAGAGGACAGGCCCAGGGTCTTCCCTCTCCCTTGTCAATGACCTCTCTTTCTCTGCGTTTCTTTTCTGGGACGAGAGGGGCCCCAGAGCACCCCGACGACTCTGAGCAAGGAGCCTGCCCTTCCTCCTCTCGCCCTCCTTTTTGGGACCGTACCGACCAGCGAGCGTTTCTCTCGGCTCTGGGGCCGCGGGACGCAAAGCGAAACTGCTTACCTATTGGGTGGTGAGACACTTGCGTGGAAATCATTTCTGCTCACTTGAGGCAGGCACTGCGGTCAAGTGGGCTTACAGGTCCAGGTGTTCCATGGACCGGGTATATTCTAAGCGGCCATCGTGAACGTCCAAAGCGGACGTATGGGTTGTCTGGGCAGTGACTCGAGTCGTACCCATCCGTTTTGGGGGGAAAAAAAGGGAGAACCCATCATCTTCAGCACATTTCCCTCTGCCACAGCACGCCACGCAACCAGGTGGTTTTCCTACTGATTGCCGTTCCAAGCTACCATGGCGGGCGATGCCGCAGGGATACTATCCAGATTTCCAAACCAAAGCAGATAGGCCTTCTGGCCGAGGCGCAGCTGCCTGGTCGATCTCAAGCCCCAGGCCCTGGTGCTCCTGAGGGCTGCGGGGACACCCAGGACTACGCTGCTGACGGCAGGTGGCTCCGGGCCTCAGCGGCCTGCCAGTGGGCTCTACTTGGGAATCCGTGCTCTTGCACGGGGTAGGGGGTGGGTGGGGGGAGTCGGTTGCAGGGGGGCCTCCCTACACATGCCTCTTCTTCTGTCACTTTGGCTGCGGCTGAGCCTGGCACTGGGTGCGTGCACGCTCAGGAGACAGGCTTCTGCGTGTCTCTGGACAGGCCCCGTGCCAGCTGGGACCTGAGCCCCAGCGCGGGTGCACCACCTGCGCTCAGGTTCGTTGGACCGGCCCAGGTCAGCTGAGAGGGAGGAGAACGTGGTCGCCACCGCGGAGGGAAGCCAAAGTGCCGACACCTGCCAGCGGGAGAGCCGCATCCAACAGCCCTGTGGGATCTCAGCCCCCTCTCGCTCCATCCGCTGCCTCCGCCTGACCCCCTCCTTTCGGGGCGCCCAGACGGCGCCCGGGCTGGGGGTGGGGGAGGGGGAGGGGCAAGCGCTAGGCCTCCCGCGCCGCCGCACACCGCTCTCTGACGCCCGCAAAGCCGGGAGCAAAGCGCAGGCGCCCCGGCCCGCTGGGCCGCCCACGCCCAGCGCCACTCACCCCGCCCACCCCCGGCAGACTCGCCCCGACCCCGCCCCTCCTGGTTGCTCTGGAGACGGTGGCCACTGGCGGGAGGTGCCCAAGCCCGGGAGTGGGAAGACGGTTGTGATGGATTGGGGGGGAGGGGAGGCGTTTTCTGCACTCGGGAGTTGTCCCCAGTGGCGGCGCCGGGACAGATGCGGCCAATAGGCATCCTGCCCAAACCCACCCGATGCACTTCGGGGAGCGCGTCCACTGCCAGGAAAACCTCCAGCGCTGGGGGAAGCGGGGTTCCAAAATGTATACACCGAATGCCAGCAGGAGGCCACGGGGACGCGACGGAAGGGGTCGCCGACGTGGGTGGAGCCTGCCGGGTGGGGACTGGGCTAGGAGAGAAGCTCTGCTATGCTGTCCTGGACAGTTGTTCCCTCCTGTGTGTCTGGTGAAAAGCCAAGAGACAGAAGAAGCTCCAGGAACAAGAGAGCGGCTCCGGTGCCCAAAGTCAGAGCCCAAAACTTCCACCGCTAGGGGCCACTGTTGGATAGGAATAGTTCCTTCCTGACACTTGCTGGGGGCCAGAGGGCTGAGTTCTAAGGCAGGGGGAGGGGCAGGGCCCCTTGCAGAAGGGGCTGTGGGGGAAGGGACCCGTGGGCCAGCTCTGGGGCTGCTGGGAGAGCCCCCCTCTCCATGCCATAGCTCACCTGGCCCGGGCCAAGGGTCCGGGTTGGGCCAGGCTGCCAGACCCGTCTGAAGAGGGCGTTTCCTCGCCAACCAAAGTCCCCGAGGCCTCCTCCAGCGGGGGCCTAGCTAGGGCCGGCCGGCGTTGCCCTGCAGGTCTCTCCCACGGCAATGGTCACAGACATGCAGTCTCCCATCGCCGTCACCTCCACCTTATGTCAGGGGAACCCCGGCCTTTCCCACCGGCGGCCTGCGGGCTTCGGCCTGGGCTCCTGGCCAGGCCTGCAGAGGCCTGTCTCCCGGAGAGGACAGGCCCAGGGTCTTCCCTCTCCCTTGTCAATGACCTCTCTTTCTCTGCGTTTCTTTTCTGGGACGAGAGGGGCCCCAGAGCACCCCGACGACTCTGAGCAAGGAGCCTGCCCTTCCTCCTCTCGCCCTCCTTTTTGGGACCGTACCGACCAGCGAGCGTTTCTCTCGGCTCTGGGGCCGCGGGACGCAAAGCGAAACTGCTTACCTATTGGGTGGTGAGACACTTGCGTGGAAATCATTTCTGCTCACTTGAGGCAGGCACTGCGGTCAAGTGGGCTTACAGGTCCAGGTGTTCCATGGACCGGGTATATTCTAAGCGGCCATCGTGACCGTCCAAAGCGGACGTATGGGTTGTCTGGGCAGTGACTCGAGTCGTACCCATCCGTTTTGGGGGGAAAAAAAGGGAGAACCCATCATCTTCAGCACATTTCCCTCTGCCACAGCACGCCACGCAACCAGGTGGTTTTCCTACTGATTGCCGTTCCAAGCTACCATGGCGGGCGATGCCGCAGGGATACTGTCCAGATTTCCAAACCAAAGCAGATAGGCCTTCTGGCCGAGGCGCAGCTGCCTGGTCGATCAAGCCCCAGGCCCTGGTGCTCCTGAGGGCTGCGGGGACACCCAGGACTACGCTGCTGACGGCAGGTGGCTCCGGGCCTCAGCGGCCTGCCAGTGGGCTCTACTTGGGAATCCGTGCTCTTGCACGGGGTACGGGGTGGGTGGGGGGAGTCGGTTGCAGGGGGGCCTCCCTACACATGCCTCTTCTTCTGTCACTTTGGCTGCGGCTGAGCCTGGCACTGGGTGCGTGCACGCTCAGGAGACAGGCTTCTGCGTGTCTCTGGACAGGCCCCGTGCCAGCTGGGACCTGAGCCCCAGCGCGGGTGCACCACCTGCGCTCAGGTTCGTTGGACCGGCCCAGGTCAGCTGAGAGGGAGGATAACGTGGTCGCCACCGCGGAGGGAAGCCAAAGTGCCGACACCTGCCAGCGGGAGAGCCGCATCCAACAGCCCTGTGGGATCTCAGCCCCCTCTCGCTCCATCCGCTGCCTCCGCCTGACCCCCTCCTTTCGGGGCGCCCAGACGGCGCCCGGGCTGGGGGTGGGGGAGGGGGAGGGGCAAGCGCTAGGCCTCCCGCGCCGCCGCACACCGCTCTCTGACGCCCGCAAAGCCGGGAGCAAAGCGCAGGCGCCCCGGCCCGCTGGGCCGCCCACGCCCAGCGCCACTCACCCCGCCCACCCCCGGCAGACTCGCCCCGACCCCGCCCCTCCTGGTTGCTCTGGAGACGGTGGCCACTGGCGGGAGGTGCCCAAGCCCGGGAGTGGGAAGACGGTTGTGATGGATTGGGGGGGAGGGGAGGCGTTTTCTGCACTCGGGAGTTGTCCCCAGTGGCGGCGCCGGGACAGATGCGGCCAATAGGCATCCTGCCCAAACCCACCCGATGCACTTCGGGGAGCGCGTCCACTGCCAGGAAAACCTCCAGCGCTGGGGGAAGCGGGGTTCCAAAATGTATACACCGAATGCCAGCAGGAGGCCACGGGGACGCGACGGAAGGGGTCGCCGACGTGGGTGGAGCCTGCCGGGTGGGGACTGGGCTAGGAGAGAAGCTCTGCTATGCTGTCCTGGACAGTTGTTCCCTCCTGTGTGTCTGGTGAAAAGCCAAGAGACAGAAGAAGCTCCAGGAACAAGAGAGCGGCTCCGGTGCCCAAAGTCAGAGCCCAAAACTTCCACCGCTAGGGGCCACTGTTGGATAGGAATAGTTCCTTCCTGACACTTGCTGGGGGCCAGAGGGCTGAGTTCTAAGGCAGGGGGAGGGGCAGGGCCCCTTGCAGAAGGGGCTGTGGGGGAAGGGACCCGTGGGCCAGCTCTGGGGCTGCTGGGAGAGCCCCCCTCTCCATGCCATAGCTCACCTGGCCCGGGCCAAGGGTCCGGGTTGGGCCAGGCTGCCAGACCCGTCTGAAGAGGGCGTTTCCTCGCCAACCAAAGTCCCCGAGGCCTCCTCCAGCGGGGGCCTAGCTAGGGCCGGCCGGCGTTGCCCTGCAGGTCTCTCCCACGGCAATGGTCACAGACATGCAGTCTCCCATCGCCGTCACCTCCACCTTATGTCAGGGGAACCCCGGCCTTTCCCACCGGCGGCCTGCGGGCTTCGGCCTGGGCTCCCGGCCAGGCCTGCAGAGGCCTGTCTCCCGGAGAGGACAGGCCCAGGGTCTTCCCTCTCCCTTGTCAATGACCTCTCTTTCTCTGCGTTTCTTTTCTGGGACGAGAGGGGCCCCAGAGCACCCCGACGACTCTGAGCAAGGAGCCTGCCCTTCCTCCTCTCGCCCTCCTTTTTGGGACCGTACCGACCAGCGAGCGTTTCTCTCGGCTCTGGGGCCGCGGGACGCAAAGCGAAACTGCTTACCTATTGGGTGGTGAGACACTTGCGTGGAAATCATTTCTGCTCACTTGAGGCAGGCACTGCGGTCAAGTGGGCTTACAGGTCCAGGTGTTCCATGGACCGGGTATATTCTAAGCGGCCATCGTGACCGTCCAAAGCGGACGTATGGGTTGTCTGGGCAGTGACTCGAGTCGTACCCATCCGTTTTGGGGGGAAAAAAAGGGAGAACCCATCATCTTCAGCACATTTCCCTCTGCCACAGCACGCCACGCAACCAGGTGGTTTTCCTACTGATTGCCGTTCCAAGCTACCATGGCGGGCGATGCCGCAGGGATACTGTCCAGATTTCCAAACCAAAGCAGATAGGCCTTCTGGCCGAGGCGCAGCTGCCTGGTCGATCAAGCCCCAGGCCCTGGTGCTCCTGAGGGCTGCGGGGACACCCAGGACTACGCTGCTGACGGCAGGTGGCTCCGGGCCTCAGCGGCCTGCCAGTGGGCTCTACTTGGGAATCCGTGCTCTTGCACGGGGTACGGGGTGGGTGGGGGGAGTCGGTTGCAGGGGGGCCTCCCTACACATGCCTCTTCTTCTGTCACTTTGGCTGCGGCTGAGCCTGGCACTGGGTGCGTGCACGCTCAGGAGACAGGCTTCTGCGTGTCTCTGGACAGGCCCCGTGCCAGCTGGGACCTGAGCCCCAGCGCGGGTGCACCACCTGCGCTCAGGTTCGTTGGACCGGCCCAGGTCAGCTGAGAGGGAGGAGAACGTGGTCGCCACCGCGGAGGGAAGCCAAAGTGCCGACACCTGCCAGCGGGAGAGCCGCATCCAACAGCCCTGTGGGATCTCAGCCCCCTCTCGCTCCATCCGCTGCCTCCGCCTGACCCCCTCCTTTCGGGGCGCCCAGACGGCGCCCGGGCTGGGGGTGGGGGAGGGGGAGGGGCAAGCGCTAGGCCTCCCGCGCCGCCGCACACCGCTCTCTGACGCCCGCAAAGCCGGGAGCAAAGCGCAGGCGCCCCGGCCCGCTGGGCCGCCCACGCCCAGCGCCACTCACCCCGCCCACCCCCGGCAGACTCGCCCCGACCCCGCCCCTCCTGGTTGCTCTGGAGACGGTGGCCACTGGCGGGAGGTGCCCAAGCCCGGGAGTGGGAAGACGGTTGTGATGGATTGGGGGGGAGGGGAGGCGTTTTCTGCACTCGGGAGTTGTCCCCAGTGGCGGCGCCGGGACAGATGCGGCCAATAGGCATCCTGCCCAAACCCACCCGATGCACTTCGGGGAGCGCGTCCACTGCCAGGAAAACCTCCAGCGCTGGGGGAAGCGGGGTTCCAAAATGTATACACCGAATGCCAGCAGGAGGCCACGGGGACGCGACGGAAGGGGTCGCCGACGTGGGTGGAGCCTGCCGGGTGGGGACTGGGCTAGGAGAGAAGCTCTGCTATGCTGTCCTGGACAGTTGTTCCCTCCTGTGTGTCTGGTGAAAAGCCAAGAGACAGAAGAAGCTCCAGGAACAAGAGAGCGGCTCCGGTGCCCAAAGTCAGAGCCCAAAACTTCCACCGCTAGGGGCCACTGTTGGATAGGAATAGTTCCTTCCTGACACTTGCTGGGGGCCAGAGGGCTGAGTTCTAAGGCAGGGGGAGGGGCAGGGCCCCTTGCAGAAGGGGCTGTGGGGGAAGGGACCCGTGGGCCAGCTCTGGGGCTGCTGGGAGAGCCCCCCTCTCCATGCCATAGCTCACCTGGCCCAGGCCAAGGGTCCGGGTTGGGCCAGGCTGCCAGACCCGTCTGAAGAGGGGGTTTCCTCGCCAACCAAAGTCCCCGAGGCCTCCTCCAGCGGGGGCCTAGCTAGGGCCGGCCGGCGTTGCCCTGCAGGTCTCTCCCACGGCAATGGTCACAGACATGCAGTCTCCCATCGCCGTCACCTCCACCTTATGTCAGGGGAACCCCGGCCTTTCCCACCGGCGGCCTGCGGGCTTCGGCCTGGGCTCCCGGCCAGGCCTGCAGAGGCCTGTCTCCCGGAGAGGACAGGCCCAGGGTCTTCCCTCTCCCTTGTCAATGACCTCTCTTTCTCTGCGTTTCTTTTCTGGGACGAGAGGGGCCCCAGAGCACCCCGACGACTCTGAGCAAGGAGCCTGCCCTTCCTCCTCTCGCCCTCCTTTTTGGGACCGTACCGACCAGCGAGCGTTTCTCTCGGCTCTGGGGCCGCGGGACGCAAAGCGAAACTGCTTACCTATTGGGTGGTGAGACACTTGCGTGGAAATCATTTCTGCTCACTTGAGGCAGGCACTGCGGTCAAGTGGGCTTACAGGTCCAGGTGTTCCATGGACCGGGTATATTCTAAGCGGCCATCGTGACCGTCCAAAGCGGACGTATGGGTTGTCTGGGCAGTGACTCGAGTCGTACCCATCCGTTTTGGGGGGAAAAAAAGGGAGAACCCATCATCTTCAGCACATTTCCCTCTGCCACAGCACGCCACGCAACCAGGTGGTTTTCCTACTGATTGCCGTTCCAAGCTACCATGGCGGGCGATGCCGCAGGGATACTGTCCAGATTTCCAAACCAAAGCAGATAGGCCTTCTGGCCGAGGCGCAGCTGCCTGGTCGATCTCAAGCCCCAGGCCCTGGTGCTCCTGAGGGCTGCGGGGACACCCAGGACTACGCTGCTGACGGCAGGTGGCTCCGGGCCTCAGCGGCCTGCCAGTGGGCTCTACTTGGGAATCCGTGCTCTTGCACGGGGTACGGGGTGGGTGGGGGGAGTCGGTTGCAGGGGGGCCTCCCTACACATGCCTCTTCTTCTGTCACTTTGGCTGCGGCTGAGCCTGGCACTGGGTGCGTGCACGCTCAGGAGACAGGCTTCTGCATGTCTCTGGACAGGCCCCGTGCCAGCTGGGACCTGAGCCCCAGCGCGGGTGCACCACCTGCGCTCAGGTTCGTTGGACCGGCCCAGGTCAGCTGAGAGGGAGGAGAACGTGGTCGCCACCGCGGAGGGAAGCCAAAGTGCCGACACCTGCCAGCGGGAGAGCCGCATCCAACAGCCCTGTGGGATCTCAGCCCCCTCTCGCTCCATCCGCTGCCTCCGCCTGACCCCCTCCTTTCGGGGCGCCCAGACGGCGCCCGGGCTGGGGGTGGGGGAGGGGGAGGGGCAAGCGCTAGGCCTCCCGCGCCGCCGCACACCTCTCTCTGACGCCCGCAAAGCCGGGAGCAAAGCGCAGGCGCCCCGGCCCGCTGGGCCGCCCACGCCCAGCGCCACTCACCCCGCCCACCCCCGGCAGACTCGCCCCGACCCCGCCCCTCCTGGTTGCTCTGGAGACGGTGGCCACTGGCGGGAGGTGCCCAAGCCCGGGAGTGGGAAGACGGTTGTGATGGATTGGGGGGGAGGGGAGGCGTTTTCTGCACTCGGGAGTTGTCCCCAGTGGCGGCGCCGGGACAGATGCGGCCAATAGGCATCCTGCCCAAACCCACCCGATGCACTTCGGGGAGCGCGTCCACTGCCAGGAAAACCTCCAGCGCTGGGGGAAGCGGGGTTCCAAAATGTATACACCGAATGCCAGCAGGAGGCCACGGGGACGCGACGGAAGGGGTCGCCGACGTGGGTGGAGCCTGCCGGGTGGGGACTGGGCTAGGAGAGAAGCTCTGCTATGCTGTCCTGGACAGTTGTTCCCTCCTGTGTGTCTGGTGAAAAGCCAAGAGACAGAAGAAGCTCCAGGAACAAGAGAGCGGCTCCGGTGCCCAAAGTCAGAGCCCAAAACTTCCACCGCTAGGGGCCACTGTTGGATAGGAATAGTTCCTTCCTGACACTTGCTGGGGGCCAGAGGGCTGAGTTCTAAGGCAGGGGGAGGGGCAGGGCCCCTTGCAGAAGGGGCTGTGGGGGAAGGGACCCGTGGGCCAGCTCTGGGGCTGCTGGGAGAGCCCCCCTCTCCATGCCATAGCTCACCTGGCCCGGGCCAAGGGTCCGGGTTGGGCCAGGCTGCCAGACCCGTCTGAAGAGGGCGTTTCCTCGCCAACCAAAGTCCCCGAGGCCTCCTCCAGCGGGGGCCTAGCTAGGGCCGGCCGGCGTTGCCCTGCAGGTCTCTCCCACGGCAATGGTCACAGACATGCAGTCTCCCATCGCCGTCACCTCCACCTTATGTCAGGGGAACCCCGGCCTTTCCCACCGGCGGCCTGCGGGCTTCGGCCTGGGCTCCCGGCCAGGCCTGCAGAGGCCTGTCTCCCGGAGAGGACAGGCCCAGGGTCTTCCCTCTCCCTTGTCAATGACCTCTCTTTCTCTGCGTTTCTTTTCTGGGACGAGAGGGGCCCCAGAGCACCCCGACGACTCTGAGCAAGGAGCCTGCCCTTCCTCCTCTCGCCCTCCTTTTTGGGACCGTACCGACCAGCGAGCGTTTCTCTCGGCTCTGGGGCCGCGGGACGCAAAGCGAAACTGCTTACCTATTGGGTGGTGAGACACTTGCGTGGAAATCATTTCTGCTCACTTGAGGCAGGCACTGCGGTCAAGTGGGCTTACAGGTCCAGGTGTTCCATGGACCGGGTATATTCTAAGCGGCCATCGTGACCGTCCAAAGCGGACGTATGGGTTGTCTGGGCAGTGACTCGAGTCGTACCCATCCGTTTTGGGGGGAAAAAAAGGGAGAACCCATCATCTTCAGCACATTTCCCTCTGCCACAGCACGCCACGCAACCAGGTGGTTTTCCTACTGATTGCCGTTCCAAGCTACCATGGCGGGCGATGCCGCAGGGATACTGTCCAGATTTCCAAACCAAAGCAGATAGGCCTTCTGGCCGAGGCGCAGCTGCCTGGTCGATCAAGCCCCAGGCCCTGGTGCTCCTGAGGGCTGCGGGGACACCCAGGACTACGCTGCTGACGGCAGGTGGCTCCGGGCCTCAGCGGCCTGCCAGTGGGCTCTACTTGGGAATCCGTGCTCTTGCACGGGGTACGGGGTGGGTGGGGGGAGTCGGTTGCAGGGGGGCCTCCCTACACATGCCTCTTCTTCTGTCACTTTGGCTGCGGCTGAGCCTGGCACTGGGTGCGTGCACGCTCAGGAGACAGGCTTCTGCGTGTCTCTGGACAGGCCCCGTGCCAGCTGGGACCTGAGCCCCAGCGCGGGTGCACCACCTGCGCTCAGGTTCGTTGGACCGGCCCAGGTCAGCTGAGAGGGAGGAGAACGTGGTCGCCACCGCGGAGGGAAGCCAAAGTGCCGACACCTGCCAGCGGGAGAGCCGCATCCAACAGCCCTGTGGGATCTCAGCCCCCTCTCGCTCCATCCGCTGCCTCCGCCTGACCCCCTCCTTTCGGGGCGCCCAGACGGCGCCCGGGCTGGGGGTGGGGGAGGGGGAGGGGCAAGCGCTAGGCCTCCCGCGCCGCCGCACACCGCTCTCTGACGCCCGCAAAGCCGGGAGCAAAGCGCAGGCGCCCCGGCCCGCTGGGCCGCCCACGCCCAGCGCCACTCACCCCGCCCACCCCCGGCAGACTCGCCCCGACCCCGCCCCTCCTGGTTGCTCTGGAGACGGTGGCCACTGGCGGGAGGTGCCCAAGCCCGGGAGTGGGAAGACGGTTGTGATGGATTGGGGGGGAGGGGAGGCGTTTTCTGCACTCGGGAGTTGTCCCCAGTGGCGGCGCCGGGACAGATGCGGCCAATAGGCATCCTGCCCAAACCCACCCGATGCACTTCGGGGAGCGCGTCCACTGCCAGGAAAACCTCCAGCGCTGGGGGAAGCGGGGTTCCAAAATGTATACACCGAATGCCAGCAGGAGGCCACGGGGACGCGACGGAAGGGGTCGCCGACGTGGGTGGAGCCTGCCGGGTGGGGACTGGGCTAGGAGAGAAGCTCTGCTATGCTGTCCTGGACAGTTGTTCCCTCCTGTGTGTCTGGTGAAAAGCCAAGAGACAGAAGAAGCTCCAGGAACAAGAGAGCGGCTCCGGTGCCCAAAGTCAGAGCCCAAAACTTCCACCGCTAGGGGCCACTGTTGGATAGGAATAGTTCCTTCCTGACACTTGCTGGGGGCCAGAGGGCTGAGTTCTAAGGCAGGGGGAGGGGCAGGGCCCCTTGCAGAAGGGGCTGTGGGGGAAGGGACCCGTGGGCCAGCTCTGGGGCTGCTGGGAGAGCCCCCCTCTCCATGCCATAGCTCACCTGGCCCGGGCCAAGGGTCCGGGTTGGGCCAGGCTGCCAGACCCGTCTGAAGAGGGCGTTTCCTCGCCAACCAAAGTCCCCGAGGCCTCCTCCAGCGGGGGCCTAGCTAGGGCCGGCCGGCGTTGCCCTGCAGGTCTCTCCCACGGCAATGGTCACAGACATGCAGTCTCCCATCGCCGTCACCTCCACCTTATGTCAGGGGAACCCCGGCCTTTCCCACCGGCGGCCTGCGGGCTTCGGCCTGGGCTCCCGGCCAGGCCTGCAGAGGCCTGTCTCCCGGAGAGGACAGGCCCAGGGTCTTCCCTCTCCCTTGTCAATGACCTCTCTTTCTCTGCGTTTCTTTTCTGGGACGAGAGGGGCCCCAGAGCACCCCGACGACTCTGAGCAAGGAGCCTGCCCTTCCTCCTCTCGCCCTCCTTTTTGGGACCGTACCGACCAGCGAGCGTTTCTCTCGGCTCTGGGGCCGCGGGACGCAAAGCGAAACTGCTTACCTATTGGGTGGTGAGACACTTGCGTGGAAATCATTTCTGCTCACTTGAGGCAGGCACTGCGGTCAAGTGGGCTTACAGGTCCAGGTGTTCCATGGACCGGGTATATTCTAAGCGGCCATCGTGACCGTCCAAAGCGGACGTATGGGTTGTCTGGGCAGTGACTCGAGTCGTACCCATCCGTTTTGGGGGGAAAAAAAGGGAGAACCCATCATCTTCAGCACATTTCCCTCTGCCACAGCACGCCACGCAACCAGGTGGTTTTCCTACTGATTGCCGTTCCAAGCTACCATGGCGGGCGATGCCGCAGGGATACTGTCCAGATTTCCAAACCAAAGCAGATAGGCCTTCTGGCCGAGGCGCAGCTGCCTGGTCGATCAAGCCCCAGGCCCTGGTGCTCCTGAGGGCTGCGGGGACACCCAGGACTACGCTGCTGACGGCAGGTGGCTCCGGGCCTCAGCGGCCTGCCAGTGGGCTCTACTTGGGAATCCGTGCTCTTGCACGGGGTACGGGGTGGGTGGGGGGAGTCGGTTGCAGGGGGGCCTCCCTACACATGCCTCTTCTTCTGTCACTTTGGCTGCGGCTGAGCCTGGCACTGGGTGCGTGCACGCTCAGGAGACAGGCTTCTGCGTGTCTCTGGACAGGCCCCGTGCCAGCTGGGACCTGAGCCCCAGCGCGGGTGCACCACCTGCGCTCAGGTTCGTTGGACCGGCCCAGGTCAGCTGAGAGGGAGGAGAACGTGGTCGCCACCGCGGAGGGAAGCCAAAGTGCCGACACCTGCCAGCGGGAGAGCCGCATCCAACAGCCCTGTGGGATCTCAGCCCCCTCTCGCTCCATCCGCTGCCTCCGCCTGACCCCCTCCTTTCGGGGCGCCCAGACGGCGCCCGGGCTGGGGGTGGGGGAGGGGGAGGGGCAAGCGCTAGGCCTCCCGCGCCGCCGCACACCGCTCTCTGACGCCCGCAAAGCCGGGAGCAAAGCGCAGGCGCCCCGGCCCGCTGGGCCGCCCACGCCCAGCGCCACTCACCCCGCCCACCCCCGGCAGACTCGCCCCGACCCCGCCCCTCCTGGTTGCTCTGGAGACGGTGGCCACTGGCGGGAGGTGCCCAAGCCCGGGAGTGGGAAGACGGTTGTGATGGATTGGGGGGGAGGGGAGGCGTTTTCTGCACTCGGGAGTTGTCCCCAGTGGCGGCGCCGGGACAGATGCGGCCAATAGGCATCCTGCCCAAACCCACCCGATGCACTTCGGGGAGCGCGTCCACTGCCAGGAAAACCTCCAGCGCTGGGGGAAGCGGGGTTCCAAAATGTATACACCGAATGCCAGCAGGAGGCCACGGGGACGCGACGGAAGGGGTCGCCGACGTGGGTGGAGCCTGCCGGGTGGGGACTGGGCTAGGAGAGAAGCTCTGCTATGCTGTCCTGGACAGTTGTTCCCTCCTGTGTGTCTGGTGAAAAGCCAAGAGACAGAAGAAGCTCCAGGAACAAGAGAGCGGCTCCGGTGCCCAAAGTCAGAGCCCAAAACTTCCACCGCTAGGGGCCACTGTTGGATAGGAATAGTTCCTTCCTGACACTTGCTGGGGGCCAGAGGGCTGAGTTCTAAGGCAGGGGGAGGGGCAGGGCCCCTTGCAGAAGGGGCTGTGGGGGAAGGGACCCGTGGGCCAGCTCTGGGGCTGCTGGGAGAGCCCCCCTCTCCATGCCATAGCTCACCTGGCCCGGGCCAAGGGCCCGGGTTGGGCCAGGCTGCCAGACCCGTCTGAAGAGGGGGTTTCCTCGCCAACCAAAGTCCCCGAGGCCTCCTCCAGCGGGGGCCTAGCTAGGGCCGGCCGGCGTTGCCCTGCAGGTCTCTCCCACGGCAATGGTCACAGACATGCAGTCTCCCATCGCCGTCACCTCCACCTTATGTCAGGGGAACCCCGGCCTTTCCCACCGGCGGCCTGCGGGCTTCGGCCTGGGCTCCCGGCCAGGCCTGCAGAGGCCTGTCTCCCGGAGAGGACAGGCCCAGGGTCTTCCCTCTCCCTTGTCAATGACCTCTCTTTCTCTGCGTTTCTTTTCTGGGACGAGAGGGGCCCCAGAGCACCCCGACGACTCTGAGCAAGGAGCCTGCCCTTCCTCCTCTCGCCCTCCTTTTTGGGACCGTACCGACCAGCGAGCGTTTCTCTCGGCTCTGGGGCCGCGGGACGCAAAGCGAAACTGCTTACCTATTGGGTGGTGAGACACTTGCGTGGAAATCATTTCTGCTCACTTGAGGCAGGCACTGCGGTCAAGTGGGCTTACAGGTCCAGGTGTTCCATGGACCGGGTATATTCTAAGCGGCCATCGTGACCGTCCAAAGCGGACGTATGGGTTGTCTGGGCAGTGACTCGAGTCGTACCCATCCGTTTTGGGGGGAAAAAAAGGGAGAACCCATCATCTTCAGCACATTTCCCTCTGCCACAGCACGCCACGCAACCAGGTGGTTTTCCTACTGATTGCCGTTCCAAGCTACCATGGCGGGCGATGCCGCAGGGATACTGTCCAGATTTCCAAACCAAAGCAGATAGGCCTTCTGGCCGAGGCGCAGCTGCCTGGTCGATCAAGCCCCAGGCCCTGGTGCTCCTGAGGGCTGCGGGGACACCCAGGACTACGCTGCTGACGGCAGGTGGCTCCGGGCCTCAGCGGCCTGCCAGTGGGCTCTACTTGGGAATCCGTGCTCTTGCACGGGGTACGGGGTGGGTGGGGGGAGTCGGTTGCAGGGGGGCCTCCCTACACATGCCTCTTCTTCTGTCACTTTGGCTGCGGCTGAGCCTGGCACTGGGTGCGTGCACGCTCAGGAGACAGGCTTCTGCGTGTCTCTGGACAGGCCCCGTGCCAGCTGGGACCTGAGCCCCAGCGCGGGTGCACCACCTGCGCTCAGGTTCGTTGGACCGGCCCAGGTCAGCTGAGAGGGAGGAGAACGTGGTCGCCACCGCGGAGGGAAGCCAAAGTGCCGACACCTGCCAGCGGGAGAGCCGCATCCAACAGCCCTGTGGGATCTCAGCCCCCTCTCGCTCCATCCGCTGCCTCCGCCTGACCCCCTCCTTTCGGGGCGCCCAGACGGCGCCCGGGCTGGGGGTGGGGGAGGGGGAGGGGCAAGCGCTAGGCCTCCCGCGCCGCCGCACACCGCTCTCTGACGCCCGCAAAGCCGGGAGCAAAGCGCAGGCGCCCCGGCCCGCTGGGCCGCCCACGCCCAGCGCCACTCACCCCGCCCACCCCCGGCAGACTCGCCCCGACCCCGCCCCTCCTGGTTGCTCTGGAGACGGTGGCCACTGGCGGGAGGTGCCCAAGCCCGGGAGTGGGAAGACGGTTGTGATGGATTGGGGGGGAGGGGAGGCGTTTTCTGCACTCAGGAGTTGTCCCCAGTGGCGGCGCCGGGACAGATGCGGCCAATAGGCATCCTGCCCAAACCCACCCGATGCACTTCGGGGAGCGCGTCCACTGCCAGGAAAACCTCCAGCGCTGGGGGAAGCGGGGTTCCAAAATGTATACACCGAATGCCAGCAGGAGGCCACGGGGACGCGACGGAAGGGGTCGCCGACGTGGGTGGAGCCTGCCGGGTGGGGACTGGGCTAGGAGAGAAGCTCTGCTATGCTGTCCTGGACAGTTGTTCCCTCCTGTGTGTCTGGTGAAAAGCCAAGAGACAGAAGAAGCTCCAGGAACAAGAGAGCGGCTCCGGTGCCCAAAGTCAGAGCCCAAAACTTCCACCGCTAGGGGCCACTGTTGGATAGGAATAGTTCCTTCCTGACACTTGCTGGGGGCCAGAGGGCTGAGTTCTAAGGCAGGGGGAGGGGCAGGGCCCCTTGCAGAAGGGGCTGTGGGGGAAGGGACCCGTGGGCCAGCTCTGGGGCTGCTGGGAGAGCCCCCCTCTCCATGCCATAGCTCACCTGGCCCGGGCCAAGGGTCCGGGTTGGGCCAGGCTGCCAGACCCGTCTGAAGAGGGCGTTTCCTCGCCAACCAAAGTCCCCGAGGCCTCCTCCAGCGGGGGCCTAGCTAGGGCCGGCCGGCGTTGCCCTGCAGGTCTCTCCCACGGCAATGGTCACAGACATGCAGTCTCCCATCGCCGTCACCTCCACCTTATGTCAGGGGAACCCCGGCCTTTCCCACCGGCGGCCTGCGGGCTTCGGCCTGGGCTCCCGGCCAGGCCTGCAGAGGCCTGTCTCCCGGAGAGGACAGGCCCAGGGTCTTCCCTCTCCCTTGTCAATGACCTCTCTTTCTCTGCGTTTCTTTTCTGGGACGAGAGGGGCCCCAGAGCACCCCGACGACTCTGAGCAAGGAGCCTGCCCTTCCTCCTCTCGCCCTCCTTTTTGGGACCGTACCGACCAGCGAGCGTTTCTCTCGGCTCTGGGGCCGCGGGACGCAAAGCGAAACTGCTTACCTATTGGGTGGTGAGACACTTGCGTGGAAATCATTTCTGCTCACTTGAGGCAGGCACTGCGGTCAAGTGGGCTTACAGGTCCAGGTGTTCCATGGACCGGGTATATTCTAAGCGGCCATCGTGACCGTCCAAAGCGGACGTATGGGTTGTCTGGGCAGTGACTCGAGTCGTACCCATCCGTTTTGGGGGGAAAAAAAGGGAGAACCCATCATCTTCAGCACATTTCCCTCTGCCACAGCACGCCACGCAACCAGGTGGTTTTCCTACTGATTGCCGTTCCAAGCTACCATGGCGGGCGATGCCGCAGGGATACTGTCCAGATTTCCAAACCAAAGCAGATAGGCCTTCTGGCCGAGGCGCAGCTGCCTGGTCGATCAAGCCCCAGGCCCTGGTGCTCCTGAGGGCTGCGGGGACACCCAGGACTACGCTGCTGACGGCAGGTGGCTCCGGGCCTCAGCGGCCTGCCAGTGGGCTCTACTTGGGAATCCGTGCTCTTGCACGGGGTACGGGGTGGGTGGGGGGAGTCGGTTGCAGGGGGGCCTCCCTACACATGCCTCTTCTTCTGTCACTTTGGCTGCGGCTGAGCCTGGCACTGGGTGCGTGCACGCTCAGGAGACAGGCTTCTGCGTGTCTCTGGACAGGCCCCGTGCCAGCTGGGACCTGAGCCCCAGCGCGGGTGCACCACCTGCGCTCAGGTTCGTTGGACCGGCCCAGGTCAGCTGAGAGGGAGGAGAACGTGGTCGCCACCGCGGAGGGAAGCCAAAGTGCCGACACCTGCCAGCGGGAGAGCCGCATCCAACAGCCCTGTGGGATCTCAGCCCCCTCTCGCTCCATCCGCTGCCTCCGCCTGACCCCCCTCCTTTCGGGGCGCCCAGACGGCGCCCGGGCTGGGGGTGGGGGAGGGGGAGGGGCAAGCGCTAGGCCTCCCGCGCCGCCGCACACCGCTCTCTGACGCCCGCAAAGCCGGGAGCAAAGCGCAGGCGCCCCGGCCCGCTGGGCCGCCCACGCCCAGCGCCACTCACCCCGCCCACCCCCGGCAGACTCGCCCCGACCCCGCCCCTCCTGGTTGCTCTGGAGACGGTGGCCACTGGCGGGAGGTGCCCAAGCCCGGGAGTGGGAAGACGGTTGTGATGGATTGGGGGGGAGGGGAGGCGTTTTCTGCACTCGGGAGTTGTCCCCAGTGGCGGCGCCGGGACAGATGCGGCCAATAGGCATCCTGCCCAAACCCACCCGATGCACTTCGGGGAGCGCGTCCACTGCCAGGAAAACCTCCAGCGCTGGGGGAAGCGGGGTTCCAAAATGTATACACCGAATGCCAGCAGGAGGCCACGGGGACGCGACGGAAGGGGTCGCCGACGTGGGTGGAGCCTGCCGGGTGGGGACTGGGCTAGGAGAGAAGCTCTGCTATGCTGTCCTGGACAGTTGTTCCCTCCTGTGTGTCTGGTGAAAAGCCAAGAGACAGAAGAAGCTCCAGGAACAAGAGAGCGGCTCCGGTGCCCAAAGTCAGAGCCCAAAACTTCCACCGCTAGGGGCCACTGTTGGATAGGAATAGTTCCTTCCTGACACTTGCTGGGGGCCAGAGGGCTGAGTTCTAAGGCAGGGGGAGGGGCAGGGCCCCTTGCAGAAGGGGCTGTGGGGGAAGGGACCCGTGGGCCAGCTCTGGGGCTGCTGGGAGAGCCCCCCTCTCCATGCCATAGCTCACCTGGCCCGGGCCAAGGGCCCGGGTTGGGCCAGGCTGCCAGACCCGTCTGAAGAGGGGGTTTCCTCGCCAACCAAAGTCCCCGAGGCCTCCTCCAGCGGGGGGCCTAGCTAGGGCCGGCCGGCGTTGCCCTGCAGGTCTCTCCCACGGCAATGGTCACAGACATGCAGTCTCCCATCGCCGTCACCTCCACCTTATGTCAGGGGAACCCCGGCCTTTCCCACCGGCGGCCTGCGGGCTTCGGCCTGGGCTCCCGGCCAGGCCTGCAGAGGCCTGTCTCCCGGAGAGGACAGGCCCAGGGTCTTCCCTCTCCCTTGTCAATGACCTCTCTTTCTCTGCGTTTCTTTTCTGGGACGAGAGGGGCCCCAGAGCACCCCGACGACTCTGAGCAAGGAGCCTGCCCTTCCTCCTCTCGCCCTCCTTTTTGGGACCGTACCGACCAGCGAGCGTTTCTCTCGGCTCTGGGGCCGCGGGACGCAAAGCGAAACTGCTTACCTATTGGGTGGTGAGACACTTGCGTGGAAATCATTTCTGCTCACTTGAGGCAGGCACTGCGGTCAAGTGGGCTTACAGGTCCAGGTGTTCCATGGACCGGGTATATTCTAAGCGGCCATCGTGACCGTCCAAAGCGGACGTATGGGTTGTCTGGGCAGTGACTCGAGTCGTACCCATCCGTTTTGGGGGGAAAAAAAAGGGAGAACCCATCATCTTCAGCACATTTCCCTCTGCCACAGCACGCCACGCAACCAGGTGGTTTTCCTACTGATTGCCGTTCCAAGCTACCATGGCGGGCGATGCCGCAGGGATACTGTCCAGATTTCCAAACCAAAGCAGATAGGCCTTCTGGCCGAGGCGCAGCTGCCTGGTCGATCAAGCCCCAGGCCCTGGTGCTCCTGAGGGCTGCGGGGACACCCAGGACTACGCTGCTGACGGCAGGTGGCTCCGGGCCTCAGCGGCCTGCCAGTGGGCTCTACTTGGGAATCCGTGCTCTTGCACGGGGTACGGGGTGGGTGGGGGGAGTCGGTTGCAGGGGGGGCCTCCCTACACATGCCTCTTCTTCTGTCACTTTGGCTGCGGCTGAGCCTGGCACTGGGTGCGTGCACGCTCAGGAGACAGGCTTCTGCGTGTCTCTGGACAGGCCCCGTGCCAGCTGGGACCTGAGCCCCAGCGCGGGTGCACCACCTGCGCTCAGGTTCGTTGGACCGGCCCAGGTCAGCTGAGAGGGAGGAGAACGTGGTCGCCACCGCGGAGGGAAGCCAAAGTGCCGACACCTGCCAGCGGGAGAGCCGCATCCAACAGCCCTGTGGGATCTCAGCCCCCTCTCGCTCCATCCGCTGCCTCCGCCTGACCCCCTCCTTTCGGGGCGCCCAGACGGCGCCCGGGCTGGGGGTGGGGGAGGGGGAGGGGCAAGCGCTAGGCCTCCCGCGCCGCCGCACACCGCTCTCTGACGCCCGCAAAGCCGGGAGCAAAGCGCAGGCGCCCCGGCCCGCTGGGCCGCCCACGCCCAGCGCCACTCACCCCGCCCACACCCCGGCAGACTCGCCCCGACCCCGCCCCTCCTGGTTGCTCTGGAGACGGTGGCCACTGGCGGGAGGTGCCCAAGCCCGGGAGTGGGAAGACGGTTGTGATGGATTGGGGGGGGAGGGGAGGCGTTTTCTGCACTCGGGAGTTGTCCCCAGTGGCGGCGCCGGGACAGATGCGGCCAATAGGCATCCTGCCCAAACCCACCCGATGCACTTCGGGGAGCGCGTCCACTGCCAGGAAAACCTCCAGCGCTGGGGGAAGCGGGGTTCCAAAATGTATACACCGAATGCCAGCAGGAGGCCACGGGGACGCGACGGAAGGGGTCGCCGACGTGGGTGGAGCCTGCCGGGTGGGGACTGGGCTAGGAGAGAAGCTCTGCTATGCTGTCCTGGACAGTTGTTCCCTCCTGTGTGTCTGGTGAAAAGCCAAGAGACAGAAGAAGCTCCAGGAACAAGAGAGCGGCTCCGGTGCCCAAAGTCAGAGCCCAAAACTTCCACCGCTAGGGGCCACTGTTGGATAGGAATAGTTCCTTCCTGACACTTGCTGGGGGCCAGAGGGCTGAGTTCTAAGGCAGGGGGAGGGGCAGGGCCCCTTGCAGAAGGGGCTGTGGGGGAAGGGACCCGTGGGCCAGCTCTGGGGCTGCTGGGAGAGCCCCCCTCTCCATGCCATAGCTCACCTGGCCCGGGCCAAGGGGTCCGGGTTGGGCCAGGCTGCCAGACCCGTCTGAAGAGGGCGTTTCCTCGCCAACCAAAGTCCCCGAGGCCTCCTCCAGCGGGGGCCTAGCTAGGGCCGGCCGGCGTTGCCCTGCAGGTCTCTCCCACGGCAATGGTCACAGACATGCAGTCTCCCATCGCCGTCACCTCCACCTTATGTCAGGGGAACCCCGGCCTTTCCCACCGGCGGCCTGCGGGCTTCGGCCTGGGCTCCCGGCCAGGCCTGCAGAGGCCTGTCTCCCGGAGAGGACAGGCCCAGGGTCTTCCCTCTCCCTTGTCAATGACCTCTCTTTCTCTGCGTTTCTTTTCTGGGACGAGAGGGGCCCCAGAGCACCCCGACGACTCTGAGCAAGGAGCCTGCCCTTCCTCCTCTCGCCCTCCTTTTTGGGACCGTACCGACCAGCGAGCGTTTCTCTCGGCTCTGGGGCCGCGGGACGCAAAGCGAAACTGCTTACCTATTGGGTGGTGAGACACTTGCGTGGAAATCATTTCTGCTCACTTGAGGCAGGCACTGCGGTCAAGTGGGCTTACAGGTCCAGGTGTTCCATGGACCGGGTATATTCTAAGCGGCCATCGTGACCGTCCAAAGCGGACGTATGGGTTGTCTGGGCAGTGACTCGAGTCGTACCCATCCGTTTTGGGGGGAAAAAAAGGGAGAACCCATCATCTTCAGCACATTTCCCTCTGCCACAGCACGCCACGCAACCAGGTGGTTTTCCTACTGATTGCCGTTCCAAGCTACCATGGCGGGCGATGCCGCAGGGATACTGTCCAGATTTCCAAACCAAAGCAGATAGGCCTTCTGGCCCGAGGCGCAGCTGCCTGGTCGATCAAGCCCCAGGCCCTGGTGCTCCTGAGGGCTGCGGGGACACCCAGGACTACGCTGCTGACGGCAGGTGGCTCCGGGCCTCAGCGGCCTGCCAGTGGGCTCTACTTGGGAATCCGTGCTCTTGCACGGGGTACGGGGTGGGTGGGGGAGTCGGTTGCAGAGGGGGGCCTCCCTACACATGCCTCTTCTTCTGTCACTTTGGCTGCGGGCTGAGCCTGGCACTGGGTGCGTGCACGCTCAGGAGACAGGCTTCTGCGTGTCTCTGGACAGGCCCCCGTGCCAGCTGGGACCTGAGCCCCAGCGCGGGTGCACCACCTGCGCTCAGGTTCGTTGGACCGGCCCAGTCAGCTGAGAGGGAGGAGAACGTGGTCGCCACCGCGGAGGGAAGCCAAAGTGCCGACACCTGCCAGCGGGAGAGCCGCATCCAACAGCCCTGTGGGATCTCAGCCCCCTCTCGCTCCATCCGCTGCCTCCGCCTGACCCCCTCCTTTCGGGGCGCCCAGACGGCGCCCGGGCTGGGGGTGGGGGAGGGGGGAGGGGCAAGCGCTAGGCCTCCCGCGCCGCCGCACACCGCTCTCTGACGCCCGCAAAGCCGGGAGCAAAGCGCAGGCGCCCCGGCCCGCTGGGCCGCCCACGCCCAGCGCCACTCACCCCCCGCCCACCCCCGGCAGACTCGCCCCGACCCCCGCCCCTCCTGGTTGCTCTGGAGACGGTGGCCACTGGCGGGAGGTGCCCAAGCCCGGGAGTGGGAAGACGGTTGTGATGGATTGGGGGGGAGGGGAGGCGTTTTTCTGCACTCGGAGTTGTCCCCAGTGGCGGCGCCGGGACAGATGCGGCCAATAGGCATCCTGCCCAAACCCACCCCGATGCACTTCGGGGAGCGCGTCCACTGCCAGGAAAAACCTCCAGCGCTGGGGGGAAGCGGGGTTCCAAAATGTATACACCGAATGCCAGCAGGAGGCCACGGGGACGCGACGGAAGGGGTCGCCGACGTGGGTGGAGCCTGCCGGGTGGGGACTGGGCTAGGAGAGAAGCTCTGCTATGCTGTCCTGGACAGTTGTTCCCTCCTGTGTGTCTGGTGAAAAGCCAAGAGACAGAAGAAGCTCCAGGAACAAGAGAGCGGCTCCGGTGCCCAAAGTCAGAGCCCAAAACTTCCACCGCTAGGGGCCACTGTTGGATAGGAATAGTTCCTTCCTGACACTTGCTGGGGGCCAGAGGGCTGAGTTCTAAGGCAGGGGGAGGGCAGGGCCCCTTGCAGAAGGGGCTGTGGGGGAAGGGGACCCGTGGGCCAGCTCTGGGGCTGCTGGGATGAGCCCCCCTCTCCATGCCATAGCTCACCTGGCCCGGGCCAAGGGCCCGGGTTGGGCCAGGGCTGCCAGACCCGTCTGAAGAGGGGGGTTTCCTCGCCAACCAAAGTCCCCGAGGCCTCCTCCAGCGGGGGCCTAGCTAGGGCCGGCCGGCGTTGCCCTGCAGGTCTCTCTCCCACGGCAATGGGTCACAGACATGCAGTCTCCCATCGCCGTCACCTCCACCTTATGTCAGGGGAACCCCGGCCTTTCCCACCGGCGGCCTGCGGGCTTCGGCCTGGGCTCCCGGCCAGGCCTGCAGAGGCCTGTCTCCCGGAGAGGACAGGCCCAGGGTCTTCCCTCTCCCTTGTCAATGACCTCTCTTTCTCTGCGTTTCTTTTCTGGGACGAGAGGGGCCCCAGAGCACCCCGAGACTCTGAGCAAGGAGCCACTGCCCTTCCCTCCTCCTCTCGCCCTCTTTTTGGGACCGTACCGACCAGCGAGCGTTTCTCCTCGGCTCTGGGGCCGCGGGACGCAATGAGCGAAACTGCTTACCTATTGGGTGGTGAGACACTTGCGTGGAAATCATTTCTGCTCACTTGAGGCAGGCACTGCGGTCAAGTGGGCTTACAGGTCCAGGTGTTCCATGGACCGGGTATATTCTAAGCGGCCATCGTGACCGTCCAAAGCGGACGTTATGGGTTGTCTGGGCAGTGACTCGAGTCGTACCCATCCGTTTTGGGGGGAAAAAAAAGGGAGAACCCATCATCTTCAGCACATTTCCCTCTGCCACAGCACGCCACGCAACCAGGTGGTTTTCCTACTGATTGCCGTTCCAAGCTACCATGGCGGCGATGCCGCAGGGATACTGTCCAGATTTCCAAACCAAAGCAGATAGGCCTTCTGGCCGAGGCGCAGCTGCCTGGTCGATCAAGCCCCAGGCCCTGGTGCTCCTGAGGGCTGCGGGGACAACCCAGGACTACGCTGCTGACGGCAGGGTGGCTCCGGGCCTCAGCGGCCTGCCAGTGGGCTCTACTTGGGAATCCGTGCTCTTGCACGGGGTACGGGGTGGGTGGGGGAGTCGGTTGCAGGGGGGCCTCCCTACACATGCCTCTTCTTCTGTCACTTTGGCTGCGGCTGAGCCTGGCACTGGGTGCGTGCACGCTCAGGAGACAGGCTTCTGCGTGTCTCTGGACAGGCCCCGTGCAGCTGGGACCTGAGCCCCAGCGCGGGTGCACCACCTGCGCTCAGGTTCGTTGGACCGGCCCAGGTCAGCTGAGAGGGAGGAGAACGTGGTCGCCACCGCGGAGGGAAGCCAAAGTGCACGACACCTCGCCAGCGGGAGAGCCGCATCCAACAGCCCTGTGGGATCTCAGCCCCCTCTCGCTCCATCCGCTGCCTCCGCCTGACCCCCCTCCCTTTCGGGGCGCCCAGACGGCGCCCGGGCTGGGGGTGGGGGGAGGGGGAGGCGGCAAGCGCTAGGCCTCCCGCGCCGCCGCACACCGCTCTCTTGACGTCGCCCGCAAAGCCGGGAGCAAAGCGCAGGCGCCCCGGCCCGCTGGGCCGCCCACGCCCAGCGCCACTCACCCCCGCCCACACCCCGGCAGACTCGCCCCGACCCCGCCCCCTCCTGGTTGCTCTGGAGACGGTGGCCACTGGCGGGAGGTGCCCAAGCCCGGGAGTGGGAAGACGGTTGTGATGGATTGGGGGGGAGGGGAGGCGTTTTCTGCACTCGGGAGTTGTCCCCAGTGGCGGCGCCGGGACAGGATGCGGCCAATAGGCATCCTGCCCAAAACCCACCTCGATGCACTTCGGGGAGCGCGTCCACTGCCAGGAAAACCTCCAGCGCTGGGGGAAGCGGGGTTCCAAAATGTATACACCGAATGCCAGCAGGAGGCCACGGGACGCGACGGAAGGGGTCGCCCGACGTGGGTGGAGCCTGCCGGGTGGGGGACTGGGCTAGGAGAGAAGCTCTGCTATGCTGTCCTGGACAGTTGTTCCCTCCTGTGTGTCTGGTGAAAAGCCAAGAGACAGAAGAAGCTCCAGGAACAAGAGAGCGGCTCCGGTGCCCAAAGTCAGAGCCCAAACTTCCACCGCTAGGGGCCACTGTTGGATAGGAATAGTTCCTTCCTGACACTTGCTGGGGGCCAGAGGGCTGAGTTCTAAGGCAGGGGGAGGGGCAGGGGCCCCCTTGCAGAAGGGGCTGTCGGGGAAGGGACCCGTGGGCCAGCTCTGGGGCTGCTGGGAGAGCCCCCCCTCTCCATGCCATAGCTCACCTGGCCCGGGCCAAAGGGTCCGGGTTGGGCCAGGCTGCCAGACCGCTCTGAAGAGGGCGTTTCCTCGCCAACCAAAGTCCCCGAGGCCTCCTCCAGCGGGGGCCTAGCTAGGGCCGGCCGGCGTTGCCCTGCAGGTCTCTCTCCACGGCAATGGTCACAGACATGCAGTCTCACCATCGCCGTCACCTCCACCTTATGTCAGGGGAACCCCGGCCTTTCCCACCGGCGGCCTGCGGGCTTCGGCCTGGGCTCCCGGCCAGGCCTGCAGAGGCCTGTCTCCCGGAGAGGACAGGCCCAGGGTCTTCCCTCTCCCTTGTCAATGGACCTCTCTTTCTCTGCGTTTCTTTTCTGGGACGAGAGGGGCCCCAGAGCACCCCGACGACTCTGAGCAAGGAGCCTGCCCTTCCTCCTCTCGCCCTCCTTTTTGGGACCGTACCGACCAGCGAGCGTTTCTCTCGGCTCTGGGGCCGCGGGACGCAAAGCGAAACTGCTTACCTATTGGGTGGTGAGACACTTGCGTGGAAATCATTTCTGCTCACTTGAGGCAGGCACTGCGGTCAAGTGGGCTTACAGGTCCAGGTGTTCCATGGACCGGGTTATATTCTAAGCGGCCATCGTGACCGTCCAAAGCGGACGTATGGGTTGTCTGGGCAGTGACTCGAGTCGTACCCATCCGTTTTGGGGGGAAAAAAAGGGAGAACCCATCATCTTCAGCACATTTCCCTCTGCCACAGCACGCGCCACGCAACCAGGTGGTTTTTCCTACTGATTGCCGTTCCAAGCTACCATGGCGGGCGATGCCGCAGGGATACTGTCCAGATTTCCAAACCAAAGCAGATAGGCCTTCTGGCCGAGGCGCAGCTGCCTGGTCGATCAAGCCCCAGGCCCTGGTGCTCCTGAGGGCTGCGGGGACACCCAGGACTACGCTGCTGACGGCAGGTGGCTCCGGGCCTCAGCGGCCTGCCAGTGGGCTCTACTTGGGAATCCGTGCTCTTGCACGGGGGTACGGGGTGGGTGGGGGGAGTCGGTTGCAGGGGGGGCCTCCCTACACATGCCTCTTCTTCTGTCACTTTGGCTGCGGCTAGAGCCTGGCACTGGGTGCGTGCACGCTCAGGAGACAGGCTCTCTGCGTGTCTCTGGACAGGCCCCCGTGCCAGCTGGGACCTGAGCCCCAGCGCGGGTGCACCACCTGCGCTCAGGTTCGTTGGACCGGCCCAGGTCAGCTGAGAGGGAGGAGAACGTGGTCGCCCACCGCGGAGGGAAGCCAAAGTGCCGACACCTGCCAGCGGGAGAGCCGCATCCAACAGCCCTGTGGGATCTCAGCCCCCTCTCGCTCCATCCGCTGCCTCCGCCTGACCCCCTCCTTTCGGGGCGCCCCAGACGGCGCCCGGGCTGGGGGTGGGGGAGGGGGAGGGGCAAGCGCTAGGCCTCCCGCGCCGCCGCACACCGCTCTCTGACGCCCCGCAAAGCCGGGGAGCAAAGCGCAGGCGCCCCGGCCCGCTGGGCCGCCCACGCCCAGCGCCACTCCACCCCCCGCCCACCCCCGGCAGACTCGCCCCGGACCCCCGCCCCTCCTGGTTGCTCTGGAGACGGTTGGCCACTGGCGGGAGGTGCCCAAGCCCGGGAGTGGGAAGACGGTTGTGATGGGATTGGGGGGGAGGGGAGGCGTTTTCTGCACTCGAGGAGTTGTCCCCAGTTGGCGGCGCCGGGACAGATGCGGCCAATAGGCATCCTGCCCAAAACCCACCCGATGCACTTCGGGGAGCGCGTTCCCACTGCCAGGAAAACCTCCAGCGCTGGGGGAAGCGGGGTTCCAAAATGTATACACCGAATGCCAGCAGGAGGCCACGGGGACGCGACGGAAGGGGTCGCCGACGTGGGTGGAGCCTGCCGGGTGGGGACTGGGCTAGGAGAGAAGCTCTGCTATGCTGTCCTGGACAGTTGTTCTCCTCCTGTGTGTCTGGTGAAAAGCCAAGAGACAGAAGAAGCTCCAGGAACAAGAGAGCGGCTCCGGTGCCCAAAGTCATGAGCCCCAAAAACTTCTCCACCGCTAGGGGCCACTGTTGGATAGGAATAGTTCCTTCCTGACACTTGCTGGGGGCCAGAGGGCTGAGTTCTAAGGCAGGGGGAGGGGCAGGGCCCCTTGCAGAAGGGGCTGTGGGGGAAGGGGACCCGTGGGCCAGCTCTGGGGCTGCCTGGGGAGAGCCCCCCCTCTCCATGCCATAGCTCACACTGGCCCGGGCCAAGGGGCCCGGGTTGGGCCAGGTGCAGCCAAGACCCGTCTGAAGAGGGGGTTTCCCTCGCCAACCAAAGTCCCCCGAGGCCTCTCCCAGCGGGGGCCTAGCTAGGGCCGGCCGGCCGGCGTTGCCCTGCAGGTCTCTCCCACGGCTAATGGTCAACAGACATGCAGGTCTCCAATCGCCGTCACCCTCCACCTTTATGTCAGGGGGAACCCCGGCCTTTCCCACCGGCGGCCTGCGGGCTTCGGCCTGGGCTCCGGCCAGGCCTGCAGAGGCCTGTCTCCCGGAGAGGACAGGCCCCAGGGTTCTTCCCTCTCCCTTGTCAATGACCTCTCT
>NW_026688597.1:0-29887 GCF_030445035.2 Dasypus novemcinctus
TATAGTATATCATGCCATTACCTTTACTGATCTTTTTTCTTCATGCAGATTACATCCATTGTGCCCTTTTCTTTCAACTTAAGAACTCCCTTTTACACTTCTTGCAGGGTTGGTCTAGTGGTGACAAATTCCCTCAGCTTTTGTTTATCTCTCTCTCATTTTTGAAAAACAGTTTTGCCAGATATAGACTTTTTGGTTGGCAATTTTTTTCCTCTCAGCACTTTAAATATGTCATCCCACTGCTTTTTACCTCTATGCTTTCTGATGATTAATCAGCACTTAATCTTATTGAAGGCCCTTGTACATGAGGTGTTATTTCTCTCTTAAACCTTTCAGCATTTTGTCTTTGTCTTTGGTATTTAACAGTTTGATAATAATGTATCTTGGTGTGTGTCTATTTGGGTTTTCCTGAATGGAGTCTGTTGTACTTCTTGGATGCGTATACTATGTCTTTCATTAAATTTTGCAAGTTTTCAGTCATTATTTCTTCTGCCCCTCTCCCTTTCATTTCCTTCTTAGACTCCCATAAAGCATATCTTGGTATGCTTGATAGTATCCCACAGGTCTCTCTGGCTCTATTCACTTCTCTTCATTTTTCTTTTTTCTTTCTGCTCCTCAGACTGAATAATTTCAATTTTCTAATCTTCAAGGTCACTAATTCTTTCCTTTACCTACTACAATCTGTTGCTGAACCCCTCTAGGGAATATTTTGTTGTTGTTGTTACTGTGGTCTTCAGCTGTGTTTGCTGCTTTCTTATGATTTTTATCTCTTTTCTGGTCTTTTCTTTATGTCCCTCTATTGCTTGCCTTCAGTTGTTGGTGTTTTCCATTATTTCTTTGGACATATTTAGAACATTTTTAAAGTCTTTTCTGGTATGCCCAGAATCTGGTACTCCTCACTTATGATTTACAATGCTTTATCTGGCTCTTTTGCATGGATCCTCATTTCCTGTTTCTTTGTATGTCTTGCAATCTTTTATTGCACCCTGGATATTTTGACATTTTAATGTGTTATTTCTGAAATTTAGTCACGGAAGCATCTGTCCCTTTAGTTTGTATCCAGCTAGTGTTATTACAGAGAGTTCCTTGAACACCAGGAAAAGCAGGGGGAAAAAGAAAAAGAAAACAGCTTTCCCAGTCTTTGCAGATTAGTCTGTGCAAGTGCTTTCCTTCAGAGCTTAGCCTGCCTTACAATAAGTTTAAAGAACAGCCTCCTTAGTCTTTTCTGACTTAGATCTTATCCTGGGAATACATTTGTGGTCCTAGGAATTCTCCCTTTACATGGATCCAAATGTCCCTTTTCCCCTAGGACACAGTCTTTCCTCCCAGTCCCAGGTTCTGCACCATATGTTCCACAGCTGGAAAATGTTTACCCAAGGATGCTGTGATTTCACTGTTCTCCTGCAACAGACTAGCTGCCCTGAGAGCCACCTCTATGTATAGGGCCAGGCCTGAGATGGTGAAGCTGAAACAAGTGTCCTGGTTCAGACCCTCAGTCTGCCATCAGAGAGACTAGCAAAGACATACATGCATTGGAGTATGTGCACAAGAGTTAGCATGTTTCCTACAAAACTAGGACTGTGGACCTGCGGCGGTTTGCTCGGTCGGTAGAGGTGGGGTCTGGCTGCGGACCAGGGGTCGGTCCAGCTCTGGACGAGGGGTCGGTCCCGCTTGGGACGAGGGGTCGGTCCCACTTGGGACGAGGGGTCGGTCCGGCAGCAGACGAGGGATCGGTCTCACAGGGGTTGCGCGGTTCGGCTGATGGGGTCGCCCGGAGAAGCAGGCGACGAACTGGGGACAAGGGAGGCCAGGCCCTTGTCGGGGGCTCTCAGGACTGGAGGGCGCACGGCAGAAGACCTACCGCGGAGACAAGGTAAACACGCAAGTCCACTTTATTGAGGGAGAGGCAACAGTTTTATAGGGGCTGGGGAAGGCTGATTGGTCGAAGCCCCGCCCTGTTCTGATTGGTTGCCAGAGAAAGGTCAGTGGGCGGTACTGGACGGGGGAGGGGTGGTGGTTAGGGATTGGCTGTCGCTGTTGCTGGGGGAAGGGGCAGGGTTTAGGGATTGGTGGCTGCTGTTGCTGGGGTAGAGGGCAGACTTGAGATTCCCGCCCACGCCTGGCTGTTGCTGCTGTCGGGGGAGGGGAAAAGGGCAGACTGGATTTTTCCGCCCTGCGCCTGCGCAGGGAGAAAGAAGAAGAAGGGTGCCGCCCCACAAGGCATCGTGTGGCGCCATCTGGGAGGAGGGGCGGCCACGGAAGCATGGCTGTCGAGAAGGGGAGACCCGAGGGCACTCTGCGCCCATGCCGAGCTTCCTTCAGGGGTGGCGGTGAGTCCGACCAGCCACCCTATTATGGGGGCAGCGGCTTGGCCTGCCACGGCTCCTCCTCCACCAGGCCAGCAAACCACACTTCAGCCTGAGGGGTGACCGCATGGACCCACTAGGAAAGCAGGCCAGCTCTGCACAGAACTAGGGAGTGGGTAGGAGAAGGTTCCTACAAGTTTTTTTTTCATTTCTCCCCCCCATTTCCCCTTTCCCCCCATTGTCTGCTCTCCATGTGCATTTGCTGTGCATTCTTTTGTGTCTGCTTGTATTCTCATCAGGCGCTCTGGGAACTGATCCCAGGACCCTCCAGAGCAGGAGAGAGGCAATTACTTTCTTGCGCCACCTTAGTTCCCCTGTTCTGTTATGTCTTCTTACCTTCTCTCCGTCATGTCTCTTTTTGCATCATCTTACTGCGTCAGCTCTCTGCACTGGCTGGCACTCCTGCGTGGGACAGCTTTCCCGCATGGGACAACATTCCCATGCAGGGTGGCCCTCCCATGTGGGGCCGCATTCCTGAGTGGGCCAGGAATCTGCATGGGCCAACTCACCACGCGGGCCAGCTTGCCCTCACCAGGAGGCCCTGGGGATTGAACTCTGGACCTCCTACATCCTACCAGTTTTAAGTTGACTTTTTCTTGATTTGGCACTTACCCTATTACTGAAACCATTTAACTGTTTTCTGGATTTCTAAGGAAGTGGTTCTGCTAGATTTTGCTTGTTGTTTAAATCTTCTGTAGAGGAACAGGATTCTAGAACATCTCATTCTGCCATCTTGCCCCTCATATTCATCCCCATGAGCCCCTCTTTGAGTGGGGACACTCTATTCCTGAGAACACATGCTGGGAAATACTGCAGTGTCGTTCTCACCATTATAATCCTCCTGGTTTCTCTCTTCCCTGAATTAGAGCATTTCTTTTGTCCCCATCTGTCAAAGTCTGATCAGCTACCAGCATGCCCATCTGCAGCACAGCAGACACCAAGAATAGTACAATTACCCAGGGAACCAGAGAGACATGGACTTCTTTTGGCATTAGATAAGCCCAGGCTAGTCACTGTTGAGTGCATCAGCTGAAAGAAATGATTTACAAAGGACACCAGAACAAAAGAATTGTTAGTATCCACACACCCACACATGCACACACACATAAACCCCTATAAATGTTATTGGGCGTCATCCATCAAGATGCCTTTGAACAGATCTCATAAACATAAAAAAATGTTTATGATGGTGAACAAGGCACTTTAATATCTCTTGAATAACTTGTGTTGTCAGTAGTGTCCATTGCAGTATTTTCTCATTTTTTGTCCTCTCTTGCTGCTGCTGGCCACTCTGAAAGAAATGAGCTTCCCAACTGTATTAATAGCTTTTTCATCTTCCTGCCACTGCTCCCTCTAAATGGCTTGCCTTTATCTATTCATGAAATAAATAACTGCTGCCTTTCATGTCTCCCAAACTCTCCCTGTGCCTGGCGAGATTAGAGAAGTCAAATCTCTCCAAGGGGCTCTTCAAATTCCTGCATTGTAGGAATCTTGGTAAGGCTGGCTGGGTGTGGAGTCAGTGGGAATTAGGCAAGTCTGGACATCTTTTTGTCACAGGGGAATTTGCACAGAGATCTTCAGTTTGCAGGTATGTTGGGTGAAGGCTTCACTGGGTTCATAATCCTCTCCGTCAATTACCTGTGTGTTCCATAGCCATTTCTCTCCATTGGAAGCCACATATTATGGCAGTTAAACAGCACAGGCCCAGAGCCAAGCAAACATGGGCTCAAATCCCAGCGCTGCCAATTACTGTGTGACCTCAGGCAACAAGTTGCTTACTTGCTCAGAGCCTCTCTTTCCTCCTTTGTAAAAGAGGGGTGATAATTATACGTAATTCATAAGGGAGCTGTAAGCATGAAATAAGTTAATATGATAAAGAGCCTAAAACAATGTTGAGCACATGATGAGCACCATGTCAGTACTTGGTAAGTACTTTCTGAATGAAGAGTTTTCTTTTTCATTCTTCTTTTTAATTGAGAATGAATGTAAAGACCTGACACATAGTAAGCATTCCATACATGGCAGCCATTATCATTACTATGACTATTCCTTTTTACCTTATATTTTAACATGTGGTAAGACACTTGACCTATATTAGCTGTATTTCATCTGATTGTTATTTAGTAATAATCATTAATATTATTATTAACTTCACTTCGCATTTGAGATATCCAGTCCAGGAATGTTCAGTAGGTTTTTTTCATGTTCACAGGTGGCTGCAGTGGGAGTTTAATCCAGTTTGATCCGCTGCCAATTTTGTATTTAATCTATCTAGATGGTCAGCACCAGGATGGCAGAGCCTTGTCTGAGTATAAGATGCAACTTTAATAAAACTAAAAAATAATGACTAACTTGCATTAGTTCCTACCAGGCCCTTCTTAGGCATTTTATATGCATTGTGCCATTTAATCCTCACCATATCTCAATGAGTAGGTGACATTTTATTCTCATTTTACAGGTGAGGAAACTAAGGCTCAGGAAATTGATGTAACATGTCCAAAATCACTATATTGGGAAGTGGTATAGCCAGAATATGAACCTGACTCCTAAATCTATGAAACTTCCACCCTCATTTACTTGCTGTGTGACCTTTGGCAAGACATGCTCTAAGCCTTCATTTCCAGTTATCGAAGAATTGGAATCTCATTTGTTTTCCCTTTAGACTTGATTAGCATCTTAATTCAATCCAATTGGGCTGTTATTTGAGCCTGTCTGCTGGGATAAAACAGCATCCTAGGCTCAAAAAGGATGTAAAAGATCATCCAGTCAATCTTGGCAAAAAGTTTGTACCTCCCAATCCAATTCTGAAAAACCAAAGGCAATGGGAGCCTGGAGCCCTCCACTGAAAAAGGTTTTTAAGATGACATCTGGTCTGAAGAGGCAATTGTGCCATGATCTACTAGTGCTGTCTGGTGTGGATGAAGATGTGGAGAGCAGAGCCCTCTGTGATGCAAAAGTAACTTTTGCTAGACTTAAATGGATACAGAAAATGTTCACTTATTTTCTCTGATCAAGGTAGAAAGCAATTTACTTGAAACCAGTTACTGACTTAGATAATGTAAACTGGAACTTCTTTCCTTCATTCTTCATTCTTTCCTTCTTTCGACATTAGCTAGTACTTGGCCTTTATCCATTATCGCAAGTATCTTTGACAATATGGCAAAGAAACAAAAAAAATTTTTTTCAACAACTTTGAATTGAACATAGCAGGAAACCAAAGAGACAATTCCCTAGTTAGCAAGGAATCTGGTTTTCTTGAGAATCACTTAATGAATGGCCAGCCAAGAAAGGCAGATAAGAGTGTTGTCCAAACTGCTGACCTACACATTTCACACTTAGGGACCCTTCCATTTCAACAAGTTCTGAGAACCTCATAAGTTACAACACGGCATAACAAAGAGACCATAAAACAAGATGCCAGCTGGGGAAAGCAGACTCCTTCCTACCTGGAGAAGAAGGATTTACACAGGTACTTGCCAAAAATAATTTCCACATGTGAAAGGATAAACTGCATCAGTCAACTTCAATTATCACAGATGGAGGCAGCCTGGGACACAGCTAAAGCAAATGGAAGAAATCCAACAGTTGTTCCGTTTTAGCCTGGAGTTCTCTGCAAAGGCTTGGGAGTTTCAGACAGACCTATTCCAAACCCTGTCTCACCCTCTTCCTGCTGTGTGAACTTGGGTAAGTCATTCTACCTCTCCTGAGCCTCAAATTCCTTATCTATAAAGTGGAGCTCATACCATATCTTGTTCCTAGCACTTATTGTGAGGATTAAATGAAACCATGAAGAGATAGTACCCAGCAGAAGGCCTGCAATATGGTGAGTCCACTATCAGCAGGAGCTCTGTTTCTCACTGGTGATGAGGGAAGCATATTTGCCTTCCTGAATGAGGGTTACGCAGACTAATAAGGAAACAAGTCAGCAGGCCCCATATCAAATGCTAGAGTTGTAGTGGTGAAAGCTGCTAGATAAGAAACCAAGTCCCTACTCTGCACTCACTTGCTATTCAGCCATGGGAATTTTACTCACTTCTCTGAGCCTCAGTTGGCCCATTTGTCTCATGGGTGGACAGCACAAGATTTAAGAACAAAGACAGAGGATTCAGGCCCAGCGCTGCCATTTTCTGTATGTGTGACTAACCCTTGGTTTCCTGGTCTATAAAATGAGAATGATAATAACACTACCAGGCTCCCAGTGGAAATTAATAAAAATACTATTTACTTTGTGTGCTGAGCTGAGAGTTGCCTGGATATCAGCTACCACCACAAGACTCTGCTTCCCTCAAACATCCCATTCTCCTCTCTCCTCCAAAGGCAACCAAGATTATTCAGAAGCTTTAAAAATGTAAATGTCTCCTTCTCCAGTACTCTGTAGGAAAAATTCTAAGAAAAAGCAAAGCTCCTATATCAGCATTAATTAAACTGCCAGCTTGTAACACTCCCATTATTCAACCGATAAATCTACTTCCTATCTGTTCGGTAGGAATCCCCGGGTCACATAAACACAGGCTGGAGGTTTATGGAACCTTAAAGGACTCTTGATAGTTCCTGGAGTCTTTTTTGGTCCCCACCCATCTTGCAGTATCGAGAAGGTCTGCTGTGCAAGTTAATGGGGGAAATAACTTTTCCTCGGCACTTTCCCCATCTGTCTTAATTTTTTAAATTATACTTTTATTAAACCCTTAAGGAAAATGGACTTGTTGGATTCTCATTAAACAGGGAACTACACACTGCATAAAAGAGACATGATTTTTTAAAACTACCTTCACAATTTGCCTTAATGAATTCTCTCTCTGCTACTGTATTACTGTGAGTGTGCAAATAAACAGAACATGTTGTGAGTGGGAGGTGGAAAAATGGATATTTAAATGGCTGATAATATTTCTTGTGGCTTCCAGTTGGGATCTTTCTTCCTAGGAACTCAAAGCCCTTGGATCCTTATGGTACAGTCTTTTTCCCCTGGAGAATGACTTAATGTCAGGGTGGAACGTGAACTCACCCTGGGAATCAAACATGGAGGAAGGACTGGTCTCACACAGCAGTCTCAGAGCAATTCTGGGATCTGCTCTCTAAGAGAATATGTGACATTTCTTGAGCATCTACTCTGGCCAGGCACCTGCTAGGTGCTCTTCCTAATCAATGGTTCTCAGCTGCGGCAAATTAGACTATATTTCCCAATTCCGCCTCTTCCCTCAACAAAACTATACTGATGTATTCTTTGCCATGGGACTTCGCAGTGCTTCTCACACAGATGCAGCCTACTTCCCATCTCATTGGTTTTGGAATTGGTCATGTGACTTGCTATGATCACTGGTCACTGGAATGTGGGAGGAAGTGATAGTGTGACAGTTCCAATCTGACCTTCAAGAGGTGTCACATATTGGCAAATGCCCTCTTGCACTTCTGCCTTCACCATAACAAGGACATGCTCCAGAAAGCTAGTGGTTCCAGAACAGGATACATGGAACAGACCCACAACCTGGAAACAAGTTCAATTAGGATCAGTAAAACCCTAGCCCATCTACAGGCACAGGAGTGAGAAGAAGAAATGTTTGTTATTTATTTTGGGAGTTATTTGTTTCACAGCATTATTGCAGCAGGAACTGACTAATACATCAACCATGCATCACAATCACCTAGGGATCTTTTAAAATTTTGATGCTTAGGCCCATCCCAGAGATTCTGATTCAGATGTCAGCCAGTGTTGGGAAACACCAATCTGCATTATCACATTACCACATCTCTATAATCCTATATGGTCAGCCTTAACGACTGCACTTTACAGATGAGGAAACTGGGTCTAGGGGACAAAGAATACTTGTCTGGAGGCTTTCCAGCTAGAAAGTGGCAAAGCTGGGATTCAAGGCAATATCTGTGTAACTCAAGAGTCTCAAAGTAGTTGGGAAGCTTGCTGAAAAATGTGCACTCCTGGGTCCCACTAAGCCTACTAAATCAATTCTCTAGGGAACGGAACAATAAACCTGTGTTGTTAACTGGCTTCTGTGGTGAGCATAATTCTACAATGGCCCCCAAGATCCCCAGCCCCTGATGTATACACCCTACATAGTCCACTCATTTAGAGTCTGGATGGAACAAGTGAATAGATGACTATTCACCCTGGTGATTTGGTTATATTTATATGGCAAAGGTAAAAGAATTTTGCAGATATAATTAAGATGCCTAATCAAGTGTCTTTAAGTTAATCTAAGAGGAGATGTTCCTGGGTGGGCCTGACCTAACCAGGTGGTCTTATACTAAAGGGCCTAGAAGTCACAGACAGAAGAACTTGGCTCTGAAAAAACACTGTAATGCTATGAAGAGGTACACAAGGCATAGAACAGCAAGTGGCTGCTAGATGTTGAGGGCCTTAGTTCTACAACTTCAAGTAAATGAATACTTCCAATAACCAGGAGGTTGGAAGAAGAACCCAAACCTCATGTGAGACTCATTTCTAGCAGACTCCCACTCCTTGATTTCAGTCTAGTGAGACCCAAAGCACAGGACCCAGCTAACCTGTGCCCAGACTCCTGCACTCCTGCCCCCTTGGAAATGGTGAGTTAATAAATTAATGTTGTTTTAAGCTAAATTTGTGGTAATTTGTGGTAGAAATGTGGTAGAAACTAACATGGCTTTCCATGCAATTTTCCTTGGGCCCTACTTGAGAGAAACTGGAACTCCATTCCTCTAAGCCTGTTTAGAGGTGGGAGCCAATGAAATTAACCAGATCAAAACTAAACCAGGCCTCAAAAAATTATTATTGAGATAGGCTTAGGGTTGTGTTGTTATTGTTGTCCTGGCTTAGATTGAGGTTAATTGAGAAATGAATTGCTGATTACTAGGTATATTCAAATAGCAACATCCCTGCTAAGGCTTAGACCAGTGCTGAAACTGTTTATGGTAAAGGCCAGCTCTGTTTTTCTTTCCAATACATCCTAGATGGATTTGTGGTCCTAGTGAGCATGATTAATGCTAGCTCACACCACAAGCAGCTCTCTACTGAGTTGCAGCAACTCCTGAACTGCTCTATACCCGGTTCAACAAAACGGGTATCCTGACTGTGCCCTTGGATGTTGTGCGGTATTGAATTGCTATAAAAGGTTCTAACTGCTAGCTCTCAGGTTTTGACTTATCTTGTCCTGGACAGGTAACAGTCACAGACTGGAACAGCTCAGCAGACTACATTTTGAGGGGCACTGGCTTAGAGTCAGGCAGTGGCCCTCACCCCTCACAGCTGCAGTCCAGGGGAAGAGACTGCAAATGATGCCGAGACCCTGCATATCCCCAGATCATCCACATCATGTTTCTTTTCATTCTCAGCTTCCCCAAAGTCAATAGTCATACTGCTGTACTTCCTTCATCAAGAAAAGGCTTCTGGTTGTTAGAGATTTGGCATGCAGTGTGGGACCCCACAGGAGACTAGGGACCAGAGCAGATTTACCATGAGGTTCATGAGGCATGTTTCAGGACCCCTCACTTGAACACATCCCTCCTAAAACATTCCTCCCATTTTGGGGAGGTCCCCTTAAATTTTATAAGCTTCGGTGCCTCCCAAATCCAAATCTACCCCCTATAGAAGACTTGGGCATTAGAGCCGCTAGATGAACCTGCACACATCCTGCAGCTCTGAAGTTAGGTATATCTTATCTACACTCTCTCTGCCTTCCCAGGGTATTTAGAGGTGTAACCAGAGAGCACTCGAGTGGAACCTCAGCAATGCCACCCACTCATTGAACTTGGATGAACAGCTGCCCTTCTCAGGGCCTCGGTTTCTTCATCTGTACAATGGAAGCAAAAACAGAATCCTTATAAGTTTAGTGAGGACATGAGCAAATGGATGCCGTACAGACCTTGATGTTCAACAGAGAGGTTGTGTATAGTGACTCAGCACTTAGCCTCTGAAGGCAGAATATACCGGGCAACTGGGTTCACTCTGAGGTGCTGGGTGACCACACAAGCCACCCAATGGTATAGATCCAATTGTGTCCCCCAAAAAGACATGTTCAAGCCCTAACCCCAGGTCTTCTGCATGTGATCCTATTTGAAAACAGGAACTCTGATGAGGCCAATCTGAATTATGTTGGGCCCTGATCCAATATGACCAGTATCCTTAAAGGGAGAGGAAATTTGGACACAGACAGACAAAGAGGGGAGACAGCCACGTGATAGAGGGTGAGTATGTTAATGGATTATCAGAAAACCACTACCAGAACCCTAAAGAATTCAGAGGAAGTATGGCCTTGACAACACTTTGATTTGGACTTTCAGCCCCCGTAACTTTGAGATGATAAATTTCTGTTGTTTTAAGCCGTCTTTTTTATGGAAGCCCTAGGAAACCAAGACACCTGACATCCCTGAGGCTTCACTTCCTCAGATGAGAAATAAGTCTAATATAGTAACTCCACTTTGGGTCACTCTGAGGATTAAAAGATGATGCATGAAAACAAGTCACAGACACCCTGAGGCAGGGTGAGTACTCACAAATAGCAACAATCACTACTTTACAAACACAAAGTGTGTCGGGAAGATATCTGAGTGCTCTGGTAGGGTTAAAGGATCCAGGAGCCTGGACCCAGGGCTCAAACCCACCCCCTTGGGCTCGTTGGTGCAGACGGAGCCCACCACCCACAAAGCCAGCCCACCACAGGCCACCAAGCCTGCTTCTGTCGGCACAGGCCTGCAGATGCGTGCACTCACTGGTTCTCAATTCTCTCCTGATTGCCCACTAATATCTCTCTGGGGGCTGATTGATGATGACAGGAGACAATCTATAGCTGTGTGACAGAATGTTTACTACCAGCCCTCTAGGAAATGATTACTTCGTGGTAATTTTGAACCTCCAGACTATGACGCAGTGTCTCATATATTAAACCACAGCAAGCAGTGTATAAAAGTGTTACAATGAGACCTTGTATTTCACAGGGTAGTGGGGCAGGAGCAGGCAATGCCAAATGGAGTTCGGGAAAGACAAGCACAGAAGATCCAAGTTCTTCACATTCAGCCTCATGCAAGGAACAGGAATAAGCTTCAAGTCTACACAGCCACGGACAATGCTGTTTATATTCTTGGACCGCTCCAGGGTCCACCCTATGGAAAAGGTCTAGAGAAGAGGTCTCAGACAGTAACTCACACTGCCACCCACAAACTCTAGACCTGCACAGGACACAAACTCTAGACCTGCCACAGCTGGATGGATTTCTCTCTGCCTCTCCCTGTAAACGTACCAAAAAATGGATTCCTTGAGGCATCTCCTCCTTCCAAAACCTTTCTTTAAAATGAAAGTTTCCTGAAGGATAGGAATGGGATTAAAAGGGCCAATGGGATAAAACAGAGAACAGAAATAGACTCACACATATATGACCCCTGGCTTATGAAAATGTCACACTGTGCGCACAGGGAAAAGAATGGTCGTCTTAAAAGTAAGAGTTGGACAGACTGGATATCCACATGGAAAAAAGATTCTTCACCCCTACTTCCCTACTTCATACCATATAAAAATCAATTCCAGATGGACTGTGATCTAAATGCAACAGATAAAACAATTCTATGAAAACACAGAAGAATATCTTCACTCCCTTGGGGGGAGGCAGAGCTTCCTTAGCCAGGTCACAAAATGCTAACTAAAGGGAAATATTGATAAATAGGACTACAGAAACAACTGATAGTAGTAATCAAAAGATACCTAAGGGAATGAAAAGACAGCCAGTAGAATGGGAATTCATTTTATCTGAAATGCATCAAGAACTCCTATAAATTAGTAAGTACAAGATAGACAACCCAAAAGGAAAATTAGCAAAACACATGAACAGGCAGTTCACGAAAGATAGTATCCAACTGGCCAATAAGTAAGTGGAAAGGTCTGCAGACATCATTAAAACTATAACTACAAAACTCAGTCCTAACTTAATGGACTAAAACTAAAAGGACAGAAAACATCAAGCATTGGAGCAACTATAACTCTTATATATTGCTGCTGACAAGGTAAACTAGGTATAAACACATTATAAAATGGTTTCACAGCATCTATTAAAGCCAAATTATGTGTTTATATTTATATTTATGTACATACTCTATGACCCAGCAATTCTACTCCTTGGTATATGCACCAAAGAATGCATACATGTGCTAAAAAAAAGTACAAAAACATTTATAGTAGGGCTATTTAAAATAGCTAAAAACTGGACATAACCTAGGTGTCTGTCAAGAGTTGAACAGACAAATAAATTATGGTATATTCATGAATCAGAACACTATGTTTTGACGAGAATGAAAGAACTATAACTGCATGCAATAACATGGATGAATCTCACAAACAAATGTTGAGTGAAAGAAGCCAGATACATAAGAAGGCATGCCGTTTAATTCCATTTATACAAGGTGAAAATTTTAGCAAAACTAAGCTATGCTCTAGAAGTTGGGATAGTGGATACTTTTGGGGGAAAGTGACTGGAAGGGGCTTGATGGGTTCTTCTGGGAGCTGGTACTGTTCTGTTTCTTGCTTTAGGTGCTGGTTACAGGAATATATTCAGTCAGGTAAGTTTTAACAAGCTGTACACTTATGATTTGTGTACTGTTCTACTGCTACAGCATTAACCTTCAGTAAAAAGTTTGCTAAGAAAAAATTCAAGTCTTCCAGGACTAGAATACGTGCCTGCAAAGGTGAAAGGCAGAGTGAGTTTCTGGCCTTTCCTTTAGGGGTGTGATTCCTAATAAGGGAAATTCCCCCCAGCTTGAAAGGACATTATAGTGATGCTGACTTGCCAAAAAGCATGACAAATGTCCACCAGGAGGGACGAAGGTGAGAAGAAGAGCTTCGTTATTAAGTATCAAGCCCTGTGTAAACACCTGTGTGCACGTCGCTTCATTCGAGCCTCAGCCTGGATCATGAGGTAGGCACCGAACAATCCCATTTTACTGAAGACACTGAGGCACAGAGAGGGCCCTGCCCAAATGCATAAGGCCAGAGAGTGGCTGGGCCAGAACACACAGCAGTTCTCAATGACTCAAAGTCCGTGTTTCCACCCTCCTGGAAGAGCCCGCAGCACCTGGCAGCTGCTGGCTGGCTGGGAACAGCTGTCCTTCCAGGGCTCTCTGTCCTAGTGACATCCCCGCAGAGGCTCCACTTCTCAAGCCTGCCTTTATATTAGCATGACCTACTCCGCAATAAGGAAAACATTTATGGTGTTAACAAGGCAAACTGTTCATTAAAGGAGCAGTACCTTTGGGGGATTTTAATTTAGGGTAGGTACCAGCTGGGATAAAGAAGACATGTAAACCATTGGAATTGTGCTGTTTCTACACCCTACTACAATGTGGAATTTAATTAAGATGCCTTCTAATTATGACTTCCAAACACCTGGGAATGAACGAGGCCTTGGCTGTCTGGGAAGGTCTCTGGGTCTGCACTGAGGGTGCTGACCAAAGAAAGAAGGGGAGGATATGTAAGGCAAAGAGGTGGATGGTGAGGCATTAGGCTGCCCTCGTTCAAATTCCAGCCCCACTGCTTACCACCTGTGATGAGTTATTCAGCCTGATGGAGCTTGTTCCTTTAAATGTAAAATAAGGATGATGTGCCCAGATAGTAACATTTTGGGATTATTAAATTATAATGACTATAAATATGTATGCATATACATACATTGTACATAAATAAATATATATATACCTTACATAAATACATACATATGCATAGACACATCATATACTGTGGTAAATTGAATTATGTACACCAGAAGGAAAAAAAACACAATCTCATCCATTGTAAACAGGACCTTTTGGAGATGTTCTTTTTAGTTCAGGTGTGGTTCACCTGAATCAGGATGGGCCTTAATCCTATTTTTGGATGACTTATAAAAAGGATGCTCCAGAGAGGAACCAGAAAGAGGAAGTGGAAGTCAGCTGGAACCCAAAAGAGAAAGGACAGGACACTGCCCTGTGACAGGAAAGCCAAGGATCCCCAAAGAGTGCCAGCCAGCAGGAGCACTACCAACCCAGGATAGAAACGAGCCTCCTCTGGAACCACGAGACAATACATGTCTGTTGTTTAAGCCAACCCATTGTGTGGTATTTGTCACAGCAGCCATGACGTTAAGATGTGTGCACAATGTACCACACTAACATAAGATATTAAAAGGGAAAATGTGAGAGTGGGGTGGGGTATATGGAAATCCCGTATACTTCCAATATAACTTTTCTGTAATCTAAAACTTCTCTAAAAATTGTTTATTATATGAGAAGATATGTGTGTACATACACACAAACACACATATATCACTCAGTACAGCCACAGGCACATAATAGGTGCTTAATGGTCGTTATCAGTTATTAGTATTCTGCTCATGGCTCACTGTCCTGGTTTCAGCTTTGAGAAGCAGACCCAGATGTTATAAACGCCTTCACCTCAGTTCAGAGAAATTACCAGGTTGCTCAAGGTCACTCAGCTTAGCAAGAGCCAAGGTGAGGCTGGATCCCAACTTTATCTCCCTCAAATTCTTCCTTTTCCCTGCACGATATTCCAGACATGAGCTGGACTCAGCTCTCCCAGCACTGTACAGTCACCGGGATCAGAGTAGCTTCTTCTGAGGGGGAGCTGGGCACAGAGCACGAGGCCTGTGGAGACAAAGCCCACCACCTGCACACATCTGCTCCCCTGCCTCACAGGGGTTGCCACTCACAACTCTTCTTGGCCAATGATGAGAGAGTTGGTGTGTTTCACAGCATCAGGGGAGCCAGGAAAGGTTGAGGGTGGAGAGAAGTGGCAGAGGGAAAAGATTTAGGAAGTGGAATTCCCCCACAATATGGCAGCTGAGGGGCGGTGGAAGAGAGGAGCTGAGGAGGAGGGATGCTGGTGCGCAGGATGGGGCTTAGTCTTGTGGGAGCGGTGGACTGTGGGACCATTCACTGAGAGCAGGCATGTGGGGGAAGGAGATGAGTTTCACTTTGGACCCCCACCCACCTCCAGCACCTGAGCCAAGCTCGCTCTCCTTGCTGAGAACTAAGCACCAAAATATACTCTACACTGGGGTGCGATGGGGCAAAAACTTGGGCACAAACTACAAATCATATTCAAGAAGGCTTCAAGATACTATTCCCTTTATTTTATTGGCCATCTTACTGCATACAAAGACCCTTCCTAGGCCTAAGCAGACATTAGGATAAACACACCATGGGGTCTGCCCTCTGGAAGCTTACAATCCTGTGGGAGAGACAAACACACTTGGCAATGACTTCCATAAACCTCACAAAGAACTAACAGGGTTCCAAACCTGCTCCTCAGTTTAACTGCTGGCTTCTTTTCTTTTTTTTTTTTTAATTTTTTATTACATTCATAAAATATGAGGTCCCCATATACCCCCCACCCCCTTCCCCCTCTCCTCCCCCCACAGCAACAATCTCCTCCATCATCATGAGACATTCATTGCATTTGGTGAATACATTCTATACATTACTTAACCCCTTTGAGCCGTAGTTTCCTCATCTGTAAAATGAGGGTGAAAACAATAGTACCTAACTCATGGGCTGGTGTGAGGATTAAGTAATACTAAATAATAACTGGCATTGATTGCACCTCAATAATTCCAGCACTATGTACTTAGCACATAGTAGAGGTTCAGTAAATATTTGTTGAAGGATTGAGCACTTACTATGTGCTAGAAGCTGTGGAGATTGCTGCTCCACAAATGATATGATTGTTACTAGATTCATATTATTGCTATTTTATTAATCTTCTCAGCAACTTCATGAGATGGGCACAATTGTCATCCCCTTTTATCAAGTGAGAAACTTGAGGCCCAAGGACTTCAGGTTCATGACCCAAGGTCACAGTGCTGGGAAATGACATAGAAAGATCCAAACCCAAGCAGGCTAAGCTCTTAGCCAAGAGTATTAAATTAGTTGAAATATGGGCAAGTGGGTGTTGCTCAGTGGTTTGAGCACCTGCTTCCCATGTATGAGGTCCTGGGATCAATCGCTAGTACTTTCTTAAAAATATATTTTAAAAAAACAACTTTGTGACCTTACCATTTGGAGAGCGGATGTAGCTCAGTGGTTGAGTGCCTGCTTCTCATGTACAAGGTCCTGGGCCCAATCTCCAGTACCTTGTAAAAAATAATAAAAAATAAAAAAAATAAAAAGGATTTCTGTAGGAACATCCTTATTAAAAAAGTGAGTTGAGGTATATATATCACAGATCCCAGTTAGGGTACCCAGTGTGTGCTCCTTCCATCTCAGAAGCCTCTAAGAACCAGGCTTGGGCAGCAGGAAGCCCCCAGAGGGTTTTGGTCAGGACTTGACATGACCACACATACACTTTAAAGAGAGAATTCTGGCTCCCATGCAGGGACAGGACTAGAGTGAGGCGAGTGAGGTATTTGCCAAAGGCAAAAAATTTAAGGGATGTAAAAAAACTCAGTAATCAAGATAAAGATGGGGTCAGTATTACCAGTTTTTCCTCTTGCCTCAGCGAGACATTACTAATCCTATCCTGTCTTTACTTAGCATTTTGATATTTTGTTCATTATAGCTTTTTGCATAATTTAAAAATATTGCATTAAAATATTATTTTTCGGGAAACGGACTTTGGCCCAGTGGTTAGGGCGTCTGTCTACCATATGGGAGGTCCGCGGTTCAAACCCCAGGCCTCCTTGACCCGTGTGGAGCTGGCCCATGCGCAGTGCTGATGGGCGCAAGGAGTGCCGTGCCACACAAGGGTGTCCCCCGCATGGGGAGCCCCACGCGCAAAAGGAGTGCGCCCGTGAGAAAGCCACCCAGCGTGAAAAGAAATTGCAGCCTGCACAGGAATGGCGCCGCCCACACTTCCCGTGCCGCTAACGACAACAGAAGCGGACAAAGAAACAAGACGCAGCAAATACACACCAAGAACAGACAACCAGGGGAGGGGGGGAAATTAAATAAATAAATCTTTAAAAAAAAAAAATTATTTTTCTTGATTGCTGCATTTTTTTGGTACCCTTTAATTTTGAGCCCAAACCCTCACCTTAATTGAAGCCCTACTTCCACAATTTGTTTATTCACATTTACGTAAAGCAAAAATTGCCCCAAGCCCGTTTCTCCATCTCTGAAATGGGAATCATAGCACCTACCTCTCAGAGTTGCTATGAGTGCTAGATGAGATTCTGCAGGTACAAGCCTTGCTAAGCGAATGAGGATGTGTGTAAACGTGTAGGAAGTCATCTGTACTCGTGAAGCAAGGTCATCCCAGCAATCCGCTCAGCAGAGCTGGGAAGCATTTAGTTTCCTTGTCACACTGTTCCCCATTCTATTTCCTCCTCTGCTACCTCCTAACCTGTCCACCTCCTTTACCCCTAAAGACAACCTCACAGCATGGCTATTCCCAAAGCACTCAAGCCAGAAATATCCCCAAGAATTCACGGCGGAACACGACCTTGTTCTTTGGGAAAAGTCCATGAACCTAAGTGTTGAAAACAAACACGGCTCCTTCCCCTATTGTCAGGAAACGTACACTATGTTTTGAGGCCTTCAGGAAAGGGCTGGAATATTCTTTTTCTCCTGGGAAATGAAACTCCACCTCATACACTGCAGTTGGGACTGTTTCAAACCCCACATTGAGGGCATCTGCTATTCTGATTGTATAAGCACGAGTCAGCTACATACACTGGGACTTCTGAATATATTTACAAGGAAATCAGCATAATGCACAGTTAATATTCAGAAGGTAATTAATCCAAAAGCCCCATTCCATATTCCAATTACATCCACTGCTCCCCCACATGGGCTGACTTTTGCTTAAATACATATGGAGTCAATTGGAGCACCGATTTATGGCTGCTGCCGAAAGCCTGGCGCTCCAATGGCAATAAGTTATATTCCTATTATGTGGTGGGCAATAAAAAAATCTGATATTTATTCTGCTGGATTTTAAGAAACTCTTGGAAAGAGTCTTGGCTGCTGGAACACTGCATTATATTTCACAAACAAATGTCACCACTGCAGTTTGGCTGTTTATAGGAACTGCTGCCACCTTAGAAACTCAGTCTCTGCATACCTGAGGAGGTCAACCAGCATCCCCATCATGTGTGCGAGTTTACCACCACCATGGAGAGGTGCCTGGTTCTGTGCACCTGGAAGACGCCCAGGTCATGCAGACAGCTGAGCAAGACCCTCGGACCTCTCTGAGACATCTCTTCTCCATCTGTAAAATGGGACTACAATGGCGACTTCAAAGATTTGTCACAAGGATTAAATGAAATAAAGAGCATGAAATTGCCTAGGCCAGTGCCTGGCACCTAGTAAGCACTGAATACATGATTTTAAAAGCAGCAGCAATGGAATTTACAAATGAATAAAAAGATCAAAAAGTTTTTTTTTTTTTCAGTTCATGAAGGCACTTATCAGAACAGTGTGTTCTCAAAGTGTAGCACTTGGGGTAGAGGGGATGGTTTTTAGATGGTACGTGGATAAGGATTTTCATTTTAAAAGTTATATACTAATTTTAATGTGATTTCATGAATATTACCACTTAGGATAAGGCTAAAGAGAGTTGACTATTAGAACAGATCTTAAATAAAAGATAATGAGGTATAACAAAGATCTGGCAAGAATCTTGAAGGTGATGTCGTCATAACTGCATTTTGGGGAATACTGGTCTAAAAGTAGAAAAACGGTGGCTTTAAAAAAATCTTGAGGTTAGCAAAAGCCTTTCTAAACATGACAAAAATAATTCCAGGACCATGAAGGGGCAAGATAAGAGTTCTGTGGGTATCCCAGAGATATTCAGAATTCCCCTGATGGCCTCCAGTGCCCCACTCCTGCCTGGCCCCTGGCTGAAGGAAAGCACAACTGAGAATAAGGCTGTGAAGACAGCATCATCACAGGGATAAACCAGAATGTTCTCAGATTTTTAAAGCAAATAATTGGTCAATTTTGGTATTTTGAAATAGTTCACAAATTATTTCCTCACATCCTGGGGAACTCGGGGCCACCCAGCAGGGCACAGTGTGATGGCTGAGAACTTTGTCTCTAGAACCATACCACGTGGGCAAATCAAATCCACCCTCATCCAGACCCTGAACCCAGACTAAAAACCGAGAGAGCTGGATCCAGCTCCTTCAGCTAGTATGTCAAGTGCCAGGAAGCAGCAATGCCTTTGTCATCTGCTACCCTAATTACAGAGTTTCCTGCTCGCTGGAAGATAAAGCATCTCAAGCTGGAAACTAGAAGGAAAGACAAGCTTCTGAGGTTGGAAGCATGGAGTTTGGTTGGTTGGGGGTGCATCTATTTTCGCACAAACTGTCTGGAGTTCTCTCATGCACACAGAAAGACAAGAAGCTCTTTTCAATTTGGCAAATGCTAAGGAATTGAAGGCATTTCAGATCATCAATGACGGGGGGTTCTCAACCAGAAGCCGTGACTGAGATTCAGAAAGTCTGAGGACCCCATGAAACAACAGCCAAACCAGTACGTGAGTGTGCATGTGCATGTGTGTGCCTGTGTGCCTTTGTGAATGTGTGTGCTTGTGCACATGTGTATGCATGTGTCCATGTGTATGTGCACATCCATGTATGTAAGAATTTCTCTGGGAGACATTCAATGGCTTTCATCAGATTGTCAAAAGGGTTGGCTGGAGTTTTTTCAGCTGTTTGGTAACTTACTATTGTACAATGTGGAGGAAAAGGGAAACGAGAGGAGGATAAGTAGTGCCTCAGTTAAGAGTGAAGAAGGCAGTTTGGAGGGAAGCTTGGACAGAGGGGTTTGGGAGTGGCTGTGGTATGTGAGAGAATTGGTGACAAGGGACAAAGGAGAGCTAAGGAATATTTCTGTGGACTATGAGTCCCCTTCCTTGTATGAGGAGTGAATGTGAGTTATTTCACAATGATTCCTGGGACTGTTAAGACTGCATTCTTTTGATCACAACAGCTGTCTGGACTGGCTGTGTGAACCACTGCATTTCACAGATACTTCTCTCCAGGTCTCATCTCTTCCACCAGGTGCTGTGCTCTAGAAGACAGGAACTGGCTAATTCAACATCACATGCCCATCCACCACTGAGCTTCCAAAGCTGACCCTCAGTGAATACTAACCAAAGAAATGATTGTGCCTATCTTCAGCAGTGACTGGTCAGAAGAGCTTGGGCTTTGCATCCAAACAGACCTGGATTCAATTTGTATCTCCACCACATAGAAAAATGTCTCCTTGGGCAAGTTACTCAACCATTCTCATCCTCCATTTCCTCATTTGAAAAATGGGGGTGAACCTCCCTATTTTATTTCACTGATTAAATGAGTGAAGAGTGGATTTAATGTGCTTAACACTAGAAAGTATGCAGCCAATAGTAGTTATTGCTCTAAAAACTCACTCATTTGAAATGTTTAAAAGCCATTTAAGGGGAGCAGATGTGGCTCAAGCAGTTGAGCACCCAACTCTCACATGGGAGGTCCCAGTTTTAGTTCCCAGTACCTCCTGAGAAGACAAACAATGAGCAAAAACAACGAGCAGACAACCAGCAAAACAAACAAGCAGGGAGTGGATGTGGCTCAAGCAGTTAAGCACCGCCTCCCACATGGAAGGTCCCGGGTTCAGTTCTGGTGTCTCCTAAAGAAAAAAAAACACAGACAACAAGCAAACAAGCAAAAAACAACAAGCAGACAAAGACCAAAAAACAATGAGCAAACAGACCAGAGAGCCATCTATCTTGGGAGGGGGGAAATCATTTCAGACAGCAATACAAATCTGAAAATGCCATTAACGTCAATATATTATTATTTCATATTTGCAGAAAGCTTTCTATTGGGGGCTGTGATGATACAGTTCTTGCCTTCATGGAACTCATGGAGAAGAAGGCAGGAGTAGACACTTTGGTCAAGTAGTTGCAAGCTCAATGGGTGCTACTAAGAGGAAGAACTGGGGGCCATGAGTGTTTAACAGAGAGCACTCCCCTGGACTTGTTCAGAGAAATCTTCCCAGATATAAAGATGTTGAATAAGAATGCCTAAAACTGAGTTGGGGAGTTAGTTAGAGAAAGAGGGGCTGAAATAGTATTCCCGATGAAAGTCAAGAAAGAGCTTAATGAGTTAAAAAAAAAAACTGGAAAGAAAACTACTGTGGCTGCAGGAGAATGAAACAAGACACCCATCAGACTGCCCTGGCCCAGGGCTGCTGGAGTGCTCCTTCCTGTTCTTATGATGACTCTTGAGTCTCTCACCCATTCTCCCCATGCCAATCAGAGTCACTGAAAAGTGTAACCTGGACCTGCTTCCCCTTTTTATGGCTCCCTGTTACCACTAGGATAAAGTTCAAGTTCCTTTTCTTATCCTAAATTGCCCTACTGACCCTTGCTGACCTCTCCAAATCACTCCATCCAAGGCCCTGCTCTTTCACCACACACACTGCGCTTCAGCTTCAATTGCATCCTTTCTCCTCCTCCGCTCGGCCACACTTATCCCTGCCTCAGGGCCTTTGCACTTGCTCTTTCGTGGACCAGGAATGCTCCTTTTACAAGTCTTAGCCTGTCTGCCTCCTTCTCAACTTTTAGGTCTCACCATTGCTGTAATCTTCTCAGACAGGTCTAGCCTGACTGCTCTATGTCAATCCCTGCTGTTCTCTGTCACATCACCCTATACTTCCTTCACATTCCTTACTATTTTCTATGATTATTTTCTTCATTGGTTTTCTTATTTATTTTATGCCCAGATGAGAATATAAGTTCCATAAGAGCAGGAACTTCACCTAATTTACCACCCAGTGCTTAAAACAGTTTGGAATTATAAATTCTCAAAACAACCTAAAGAATGAGGGAATTAAATGTATGAAAGCAAATGAGTATTGAGCAATCTGAGATTTGCCTCAGCTGAGGTTCTAGTAACCTCGCAGGGCATCTGTATCCAGTGGCAGCAATGACTCAGGTAAGTGTGCACTGCCCCATGCCTTTCCCTGCATTGCCTTTCCCAATGGAAGTAGCTCATTCCTACCTTCATACAGTCTACTCTGGGGCTCACCCTTGATATGACTGCCCTCAACAAGCATTAAATGTGGAACTATGAGTGCTGAACCCTAGAAGTATACATCCAACATATGAATAAAATCATAGGTTCCAGGGGCAGTCTGTCCTGGGTTCAAGTCCCAACTCTGCCATTTAATGACCATGTGAGCTTGGGCAAGTCTTGTCCCCCTCTCTGATCTTCAGTTTCTTCATCATGAAGATGGGCATAATAGTAGTCCCTGCTCCATGAAGTGGTAGGTGGGGAAAGATGAGAGGGTATATTTAGAGTGCCCAGCAGAGACAGACAAGGTTAAGGGGCAAGACAGTGAGTCAGAGCGTACAAAAGTAACCTTGGACTAGATTGGGAATGTGGGACCACTTAACTCAGGTTTACACACACAAACAAAGGGCAAAATGAGAATCAGTCCTGTCCCTCAAGAGCAGACAACTCACACAAGTGAAAAATTTACCAATATTCATCACTGTATCAGCTCTGGACTTGTAAGAATTTTTGCCCTGCACTAGTGCATAGCACAGAGCTACGGAAAGCAGGAAATGAGATTTATTTCCTGATCCAAATGTTGGTCACTTTAACATGTCTCCAAGAAGTCACAAAGGAAAACTGAATGATAGAAGAGAGACAAGGAAGAAATTTCCCAATGTTTTTAGGTAGCTAATTCCATGATGGTCCTTGTGTTTAAATGCGTAGACTTGAATCTGTCCCCCTGTCCCTACAGTTTTGGGATGAAGAAACTAATCAACAATCTGACTTTGGAAGAGGTATATCATTTTATTAATACAAAGTTTCCCTGACCTTTAATAAAGAGATGATGAATGGATATTTTAAAAATACAGGCATACTTTGGAGATATCGCAGGTTGGGTTCGAAACCACTGCAATAAAGCAAGTCACATGAATTTTTTTTTTGGTTTCCCTTGCATATAAAAGTTATGTTTATACCATCAGTAGTCTATTAAGCATGCAATAAGATTACATTTGCAAAAACGATGTACATACCTTACTTAAAATATATTTTGCTAAAAAATACTAACCATAATCTGAGCCTTCAGTGAGTTGTAATCTTTGTTCTGGTAGAAGGTCTTGCTTCTGTGTTGATAGTTCCTGACTGATTAGGGTGATGGTTGCTGAAGATGGGGGTGTCTTATTAGAACAAGACAATAATGTAGTTGTTCTCATCAACTGACTCTTCCTTTCACGAAAGAATCCTCTGTAGCACGCAATGTTGTCTGATAGCATTTTACACACAGTAGAACTTTTTTGAAAATGGGAGTCAATCCTCTCAAACCCTACCACTGCTTTATCAGCTAAGTTTATGTAATATTCTAAAACCTCTGTTGTCATTTCAACAATGTTCACAGCATCTTCACCAAGAGTAGATTCTATTTCAAGAAGCCATTTTATTTGTTCATCTATAAGGAGCAACTCTTCCTCTATCAAAGTTTTATCATGAGAGTGCAGCAATTCAGTCACATCTTCAGGCTCCCCTTCTAATTCTAGTTCTCTTGCATTTCCCACCGCATCTGCAGTGACTTCCCCCACTGAAATCTTTAAGCCCTTAAAATCATCTAGGAGGGTTGGAATCAACTTCTTCCAAACTCCTGTGAATGTTGATATTTTGACTTCCTCCCATGAATCACGAATATTCTTAATGGCATCTAGAAGGGTGAATCCTTTCCACTTTGCCCAGGTCCAACAAGAGGAATCCCTATCTATGGCAGCTATAGTGTTACAAAACGTATTTCTTAAGTATTAAGACTTGAAGGATGAAATGACTTCTTGACCCATAGGCTGCAACTGATGTTGTGTTGGCAGGCATGAAAACATTAATCTCACTGTACATCTCCATCAGAGTACTTGGGTGACAAGGTACCTTGTCAATAAGTAGTAATATTCTGAAAGGAACTTTTTTTGTGAGCAATAGGCCTCAACAGTGGGCTTAAAATATTCAGTAAACCATGATGTAAACAGATGTGCTACTATCCAGGTTTTGTTCTTCTATTTATAGAATACAGACAGAGTATACTTAGCATAAATAGTAAATGAGCATTGGCTTCAAGTTTAAGTTACCAGTTGCATTAGCCCCTAAAAAGAGAGTTAGCCTGTCCTCTGAAGCTTTGAAGACAATCACTGACTTCTCTCCAGCTACGAAAGCCCTAGATGGCATCATAAGGCTATTTCATCTACACTGAAAATCTGTTGTTTAGTGTAGCTATCATTTATCTTAGATCTTCTGAATAACTTGTTGTGGCTTCTACATCAGCACTTGCAGCTTCATCTTGCACTTTTATGTTCTGGAAATGACTTCTTTTTTTAAACCTCATGAACCAGCCTGCTAGCTAGAAACTTTCTTCTGCAGTTTCTACAGCCTTCATAGAATTGAAGAGAGTTAGGGCCTTGGCATGCATTAAGCTTTGGTACGCATTAGGGAATGTTGTGGCTGGTATAATCTTCTATCCAGACCACTAAAACTTTCTCCCTATCAACAGTAAGGTTTTGTCACTTTATTATAATTTGTGTACTCACTGGAGTAGCACTTTTAATTTCCTTCAAGGACTTTTCCTTTGTACTCACAGTGTACCTGTTTGGCACAAGAGGCCCAGCCTTTGACCTACCTCAGTTTTCGACATGCCTTCCTCACAATGTCTAATCATTTCTAGGTTTTGATTTGAAGTGACAGATGTGCAACTCTTTCTTTCATTTGAACATTTAGGGTCAGTGTAAAATGGCCTAATTTAAATATTGTTTCATTGCAGGGAACAGGGAGGCCTGATGAAAGAGAGAGAGATGGGGGAACTGCTCGTTGAATGGAGGAGTCAGAAAACACACAATTATCATTTAAGTTTGCCATCTTATATGGGCATGGTACATGGTGCCCTACAAAAATTACAAGAATAACATCAAAGATGGCTGATCAGATATCACCATACTGTATTTTTCAATATAATTATAATAAAAAAGTTTAAAATATTACAAGAATTTCAAAATATGACACAGAGACACAAAGTGAGCCTATGCTAATGGAAAAATGGCACCGAAAGACTTGCTGGAAGCAGGGTTGCCACAATCCTTCCCATTTGTAAAAAATGCATTATCTGTGAAAAACAATAAAGTGAAGCGCAGTAAAGCAAGGTATTCTTGCAGTGATATAAGAGGTGCCAATTAAGACCCTGCCTGGGAAACCCACAGGTCTCTGACAGTCTTTGGTAAGTTCAGGAAATTACTTAATAATCATAAGCTGATATGGTTATTTTTATATGGTAGTGGTAGCCATTAAATTGTTATACAACTGACACCACCAAGCCATTCTCTGTCTTTAAAAGGAGTAAGTCATGTGTCTGCAGGATTAAGTTATTTTAGCCCATGTGGGCCTCTGGGGATAAAGACGGCACAGGCATAAAATCAGATGGCTACTTTTCAATAACCAGGCCCCATCACCTGTTCAAAGCAGAAAGACCTAGCTGTTCTGAATCAGACCTTTGCATCACATCTGATAAAGAACTCTCCCCAACTCTACAGGGGCTGTGCTTCTCCAGAAACTTCAGGACTTACACAGCATTTCTATCTATGCCACAGGAAACTTGATTTCAAATCCAGAACACCCCTGACTGATCATAAGACTCAGGGATTAAAGATTCTGATTAAGTGAATTTTCCAGTCAAATGACTGGTAATCAAAAATCTTTTGCATTTTAACCCCTGTGGTTGGTTGTCTTTCCATAAGTGTGTTGGTTCCTCTTGTTCTGAGTCCTGGCTTTATCAGTGAGTACCTGTGTAGCCATGGACAAGTTAGTTAATGTATCACTAGGCTGTGCAACAAATTAATACAAACTAAGCAGCTTCAAACAACACACAGTTATTATCTCACACTTTCCATGAGTCAGAAGTCCAGACCTGGCATGGTGAGCCCTCTACTCACGATCCCACAATGCAACACTCAAGGTGTTGGTGGGCTCCTTTCTGGAGTTCAACATCTCCTTCCAAGTTCACAGACTTGGTGGCAGAATTCAATTCCTTGCAGATGTAGAACTAAGGTTCCCATTTTTTACTGGTTACCAGCTGGAGGATGGTTTCAGTTACTAGAGGACGTCTTTAGTTCTTTCCCATGATGTTACCTCACAACAGTTGCCCTAACATTAACTTGTTTAATGCTGATCATGAGTCTCTGAAGTAGATACAAATATTATTCCTACTTAGCAGATAAGAAAACTGAGGCTTAAAGAAATGTTGTGATTGGTGCAAGACATCTACCTAGCATTGCAGAGCCTGAATCAAAGTCAAGTTGGTCTGGCTTCAAAGCCCTATGTGCATAACTACTATAAGATGCTACCTTCTGTTTGTCATGTCTTATATAAGGTTAGTTGAGTTTTGTCTTTTTTAAAAATTCAGATTAGATCTCTGGATCTACTGAACCTTCTTGGAAGAAGGATCTAGTCTTGGTCACATGTGTGCCAGGTCCACAGCCTGAGCCCTGGCACAAAATGGGTAACTAATAAATGCCTTATAAATGAAGAGATGGAATGGGTGGGTGGTAGATGAATGGATACATGGATGGATGGATGGATGGATGGGCAGGTACCTGGATAGGGTGGATGGATGATAATGAATGGGATGGGGACTGGGGCAAAAAATTAGAAGGATGGATGGATGGATGGATGGATGGAGTGGGTGATAGATGTTTCAAAGAGGAATGGGATGGGTGGAGGAATGGATGGATGGGGAATGTGGTGGGCAATGGGAAGAGGGATGAGTGGGTAGCTAGATCAGTGATGGACAAAACATAGGTGGGTGGTAACTGACAACAGTTTTTTTCCTATTTGAATATCTTCCTAGATATTCTCTGCTTTTCTTCTGCAACCAACTTATATTATGCAAATCCTTACCTAAAGGTTCAGGCTGGCCAAAATTCACCATTTAATTGACACCTAAAAATGTAGATTCAAAGGGAAGAATTAAAATTCCCCAGGACTGGCACCAGAGTGATTTTTCCCATGAGAAGTGACCTGCCAGGTGTGCCAGAACCCCTGGGAGGCTGAAGGGTGCCTCAGCTCCTACCTGCCTGGAAAGGAGGGGTGTTTTGCTTTTCCAAGAGCCAATGGAATGCACTGACAGAACTATGCATAACTCTCCCAACTTCACGGATGTGAAGCCAGATGCTGTGGCATCAAATAAAGCATTCCGTGCCAATCTCAGGCCCAGTCCAGGGCCACATCCTTCCTCCTGACCTCATTAAGGAAGTGTGTAATAATTATAATTTACTAAGCACTGACAAAGTGCTGTGCTAAGGGCTTTAATGTATATAAGATTTAATTCTCAAAGCGGCCCTATGAAATGGGTGCTGATAATATATGCTGATAATCTTCCACTGGATCAGAAGCTCTGGTGAGGTCACCTACTCAAGATCACCCAGTTGCTAACAAGGAAAGCTGGGCTTTAAAAACACTTAGGTCTGACCTAAAACTCTTGGTATGCACTTTTGTGCTAAACTGCTTCTATTTAAGAAAAAGGAAACCCAGTTCCTTTGACTGGCAAGAAAATCATAGAGGACAGGTTGGAGCTGGGACTCTTATGAATGACACACAGGACCACATGGTTTGTAAAGACACTGGGAGGCAACAGAAGGAGAAAGTTAAATGAAGAAAATGTTCCCTCAATCTCCCCCTCAGCCAAAATAATTTTGGGAACACCTCCTGTTTGACTGATGGGCTCGGGAGGGAAAAAATATGAAATAATTGTACAGTTGTTCAAGGAGGCCCTGCTGACTAACTCCACAGTGATCCCAAATAATGTTTTCAGTGTTAATACAGAATAAGGGAAAAGCTGGAAAATCAAGAAAAAGTTGGGAAGAAAATACCCAAAGAGCTGCAGATGGGATCTCTTTGCACCCACCCGCCTTCCTTTTTAACTGTGCTGGATAATTTCCATTTGCCCTTCCACATGCACCCTCCACCCTTTTCCACATTGCTTTGTGCCCTGGGGTACTGATCTTTACTGGCTCATCAGTGGCATCCTTGCTCCCAACATCCAGTCCAGCCAATGGATGGGAGGCACTGGTAGGAGACAGAAGGGAGTAAAGCTGAGCCATCTGTTCCCCTTCACTGAAGTCACAGCTCCTGTTAAGCATTCCAATCCAGTAATCACACATCCCCGTGCCTGTCTTCTTCTAATCTATAGGTGGGTATTAGTTTTATGATATAACAAACAACTTCAAAATCACAATGGCAATAAAAGTAAACATTTGGGGTTTTGCTCAAGGGTCTGTTGGGCTTTGGCTCTCTTGGGCTCAGCAGAACTTAGTCCAGGCTGTTATTTGGTTCAGATCTGCCCCCACCGGTTTCTTTACTCTGGAGCCATCAGAAACCTTGAACATGTTTTTCTTGTGGCAAATGACAGAAGCACAAGAGGGCAAGCCATGCACATATTTAGCCTCTGCTCATATCACATCCTACATCATATTCTATTGGCCTAAGCAAGTCCATGGTTCTAAGCCACTGGGGTGGCATATACACTCTATTTTACTGCACTACAAAGTCATGTAGTGGTACAATAATCCTATTGACATCAAGGTGGTAACTGCTTCCCATTATACATGACCACATGATTCAGCACTGCCCCATGCTGGTTTTCCTATACCCTTTCCACATCCTTGTAAATAGTCCATGTATGTATAATTTTAATGGCTATTTTATGATTTAAATATGTTTTTAGTTCATTAATGTTTTTTACTAAACTCTCCTCCAAATTACCCATTTTGATGACGCCATCTGTTTCCTGAGGAATACATTAATCCATCATGCATTGAGTCAATGTTCCCTGAGAACCTCCTCTGTGCCCAACTTGTGATGGATAAGAATCAGATTGAAAAAATATTACCCTCTATTTGCTGAGCTCATACTAGGCTCCACGCACTGTGCTAAATTCTTTATATTTATTATTTAACTTAATTACCACAACTGCCCTGGGCAGGGTTTTCTATTATTATCCCAATATAAGGAAACTGAGGTTCCAAGTGACTTACTCAACTGGGTGAGTGAAAAAGGTGGACTTCACCTGGGTCCACCTGCCTCCTCAGCCCTTCCCTGTCAAGGACTATTCTCAGCCTCCCACTGCAAAAAGCAACTGTGTTGCAAACATAGCCTCATCTCATCTTCACCCCAGTTCTGTGCAACAGGTTCAGCTATTTGCCCATTTTTACAGGTGAGAAAACTGGGTCTCAAGGAGTTGATCCCAATTCCCTAGAGTTCTGATAGCTAGAAAGTTGCACAGATGAAATACAAATCCAGTTCTATTCTCTTTCTCATACACCCCACTGTCAACCACATCTCCTTTCCCACCAGACTCTGTCCTGAGCAGATCCCAACTGGAATGCTGGCCGGCTCTGACCATGGCCCAGTGGAGAGAGGCTGGCCTCCTCCCCGCGCTGCTTCAGCTCTCCTCTTTCTGGCCCAACTCCAAGGCTTCGCAAGCTCTTTACTCCCATGTCAGCCACAATTTTGAGGCCGCCTGCCATCCACGTTCTATATAGCCTTCTTGATAAAGAGAAAATC